>NC_092693.1:39056429-39253929 GCF_964275005.1 Diadema setosum | reverse complement strand
GACACTAGACAAAGTGGTATATTCATTATTAGCATGACCAGATGGAAATGATCAGTTTGGGTAAATTGTTGAGATTAAAACTATTTCAGTTGGGATTACACCAATTGGGTATAGACGAGTATAGACCAATTGGGAGTAGACCAGTTGGGAGTAGACCAGTTGGGAGTAGACCAATTGGGAGTAGACCAATTGGGAGTAGACGAGTTGGGAGTACACCAGTTGGGAGTAGACCAGTTGGTTGTAGACCAGTTAGGAGTAGACCAATTGGGAGTAGACCAATTGGGAGTAGACCAATTGGGAGTATAGACCAATTGGGAGTAGACGAGGTGGGAGTAGACGAGGTGGGAGTAGACCAGTTGGTAGTAGACCAGTTGGGAGTAGACGAGTTGGGAGTAGACCAGATGGGTATAGACCATATTGGGTATGGACAAACAAAGGTTGGACGATATGATAACTAGACAAAGTGAATGTAGACTGAATGACTTGTAGACGAGGTGGGAGTAGACTAACTAGTAGTAGACAAAATAGATATTAGACGACATGGCAAATAGACATTGTGAGTGTAGACGATTTGGCTATTAGATCAATTGTTTTGTAGACGAAATGCTCCTTAGACGAGTTGGGTATTAGACAATACGGGTAGTGGGCAAAGTGACTATTAGACAATATGGGTACTGGACAAAACGAGTTGTAGACCAAATGGGTATTAGACTAATCGGTAATAGACGATATGCCAGTAGACCAATTGGAAAATAGACATAGTGGCTGTAGACGAGGTTACTATAAACCGTCCGTACGTCCGTCCGTCCCGTTTTGTTTTTGTCGATATCTCAAGAACCGTGTGGTGGTTTTGCAGCAAACTTGGTATAAGGGTATATCCTTGGGGGATGATACTTTGTGTGGATTTTAGGGTCACAGGGTCAAAGGTCAAAGGTCACAGGTTATTTTGTGAAAAAAAATTGAAATTTCATGTTTTTCTCCATATCTCGCAAATGGTTCAAGGTATCTTCATGGAACTTAGTATATATGCTTGTACCGATGGGCAGTGATTATCTAGGGAAGTTGGGGGTCATGGGTCAAAGGTCAGGGGTCAAAGGTCAAGGTCAACTCCTCAAAATATAACTACTTTCCTTATATTTATGCAATGCCTGAAGGATTTTTTTTAAAAACTTGATGTATGCATGTATAACCCAATATATATTCTGTGGGAAGTTTCTTGCCAAAAGGTCAAAGGTCAAAAGGTCAAAGGTCAAGTGAAAGTGCTAAATTGCACTTTTTCCTCCATATCTCAAAAATAACTCAAGGTATTGTCATGAAACTTACATACTTATGCATGTTCTACCTAACAGTGATTCTCTTTGGAACTGTGGGGTCAAAGGTCAAAGGCCAGGTTTCGATAATACTATTTTACCATTTGATACTGAAATTATACTTTTTCTCAATACCTTGAAAATTACTCAATGCATAAACTTGTAAAAGGGTCAAAAGTCAAGTGAAAATCATCAGTTTCCCCAAATACCTGCACTCTTACGTTTTAATCATTCATCCAATTGAACCTAGTTCTAGGAAAGTGAACATTCAGCACATTTGTGGCAAACCTGTCATTTTAATATTTTGCCACTTGTGTGAAACTGTCATCACACATTGTCAAGACATTGTACTATAGACCTATTAGGAGAACCATGTATTATGGCGGAGGCATACACCAGTCGCCGTAGCGACATTTCTAGTTTTTTTTTTTTTTTTATGTCGGCGGAGCATTATGTCGTGTCAAGAGGCAGGGGGCCACAACGTATGTGCCTATTGGCAGCTCGCACTTAGTATTATACTCTAGGATGGGGAGACTAGTTTTCAAAAGACACAATACGGCATACGGCACATGACAATTCTGTTCATAAATCTTTGTATTATTATGATAAACACATCCCTTTTGTTAAAATTGCCAAAGTAGTACCAATTTACCACAAAAAAAAAAAGCAGAAGATGATTAATCAGTTGTGTCTAACTATCGGCCAATATCGGTTTTACCAGCCATATCAAAAATTCTCGAGAAATTAGTGCATTGCCAGGAAGAATGACATCGTGAGAAGATGAAGGAAAAGAAGATGAGTAGATGAAAAGAAAGTTGATTTTTAGTATGGTTATTTATTAAACAAAAAAGATTATTTATGGAAACAAAAGAGATGTGAATAATTGTAATTGTATTTTTTTTTTGTTAATGGTAAAGGTTGATTTTATTGTGCAATAGTTAATATTTTTAATGTATGTTTGTATATTTGAATGTATTCATGATGATCCTTGTAAAATGTCCGCAATTCAGCCTCCTGGCTGCAAGAGATGTTATTTAAAGGGGATGGCTAGTAACTGATCATTGGGAATCAGTGGGAATGCTGGAGGATGATTGTTCCAATCCTTGTGGGATTCATTAAGAGTACATTATATATCTATTGTTGTGTGAAAATTATTGCAGTTTAATGTTTCCAAGTTAGGGTGCCTGGTCAGTGACGGGGCATTAATCTGCACATTACTTGAATATGAGACCGTGCTGAAGCAAATAATTGTCACACAACAGTAGATAATGTACTCTTAAATGAGTCTCACAAGGATTGGAACAATCATCCCTCAGCATTCCCACGGATTCCCACTGATCGGTTACTAGCCATCGATCCCCTTTAATAAATACCTTTCAGTCAGTCAAATCAATCAAATTGGAAGTGGGTGGTGCATGGCTGGCACGGGTAGGAAGGGGATGCCATGATGTTTGAATGGATGAGGCCTGACAGGAGCATTGAAGACTGATGGAGCACTGAGGAGGAGGAAAAGAGGGGCGGGGGAAGCAAAGGGGAAAAGAGGAGGAGGAAATGGAGGAGGAAGCTTGATGGGTAAAAAGGGAGAAAAGAAAAGGGACAGGAAGTCCAAGCAATGCATTGACAAGACAGAATAGATAAGTGGTGACATGAAACAGGACAAACGATTGTCAATGGCACAGACAGAGATTGAGTAGGAGTTCTAAGTCAAGGCTGAGTCTCATCTAAAATGGATGAAGACACAGAAAACTCACAACTGATATCCGAAACACCTTCCTCAGAGTAGAAAAACTTTCATAGACTTCATTTAGAAATTACTTTTGAACGACCACGAAAAAAAAAAAAAACTTTTTTTTTCTTCGAAAGGGAGAGAATTAAAGGAAGCACATCCTCCAATAACAACAAACAAGTTTTTAATGTCAGTGTTGTGAATTCCTCCGTCATAACCATAGTAAACAGGATTAATGTACTTTAGTTGCAGCTGAGAACCACAGAGTCATGAGTTTCACAGAAAGCAAAGGAAATTTGGCTGACATTACAAAATGTGGTACAAACGTATTGTAGTCAATACCCACAGTTCATATAATAATGAAGAAAGAAAAGAAATTATTTCAGTAGAAGAATGCCACTGGGATTTGTGTGGTTCAGTTTGATTATTAGTTTGCATTCAAAGAATGTTATCAGGTTGTGGGCTTACGTGGAACATTGCAGTCTCTCCTATATAATAAGTCCATGTTTCATTGCCTATTCAAACAGCATATGTACCACATACAATAAAGCATAATGACTAGACTCAGAATATCAAAGAATCTTAGTGCACAATGGGCTGACAATGTGTGATAAAAAAAAACACCTGAAGCACTGAAAAATGAACTAGTCCCTACAATTTACTCCCCCACCCCCATTTACAGAAACACACGATTGCTCGAGGCGAAATTACATTTAATTGACAAACAGATATTACATTCCTGACAACAAAACCTATGCTACAGCCTCCCCCTGCTCTCGTCAGTATAGACACTCTATGCAATGGGTCATATTTTTCCCCCTTGCTTTCTCCTCCTTTACAGCATTTGCGCCTGATATCAATATCCCATATTTACTCAGTGTCTAGCCAGTTGGCAAAGGTCTGTCTAATCAGGGAGGTCCATCTCCCTGGTCTAATAAGGGCGCTATTATAGAGTCCTCCAATGAATGGTTCAGACAGATCCTGAGGGTACTCCACTGGCACAGACTCAAGAGATCGGGGTGATCAACAATGATTTGCAGACAGCATGGGTGTCTCCAGTCAACACTGGCCCTCATGGTACGTCTACCATTCCATCAATCATTGTGAGAAAGGGGGAAAAAGAGGAGGGAGTTTCCAGGAGCTGAATTCCCCATCGTACAACTATTACAAGGATGATGGAGTCACTAACCTGATTGTGTGGGTGTTCCATTCAGAGAAGATACTGCATGCTGGGTTGCAGCAGTTTTCATGCTTAATTCATTATTTCCCCATACTATGAAATGACCCAAGTAGTCCTGCATATCTCTAGTGGGAGTCTCATTTTCATACAAAGTGTCTCTCATAATGCTGAGATACTCTACACCTCTACATGTTATATCGACAGGCACGACCTATTCTGTGAGCAAAAATAGCAACAAATTTAATGCAACTTTCATAGTCATAAACAGTTTACCATCTACACACATAACCATGGGAAACACAAATGGTCTGTCTTCATAACCAGTTGTTTGCTTTCCACAGCACAAAATACATACACACATCAAATCAAATAATAGATAAATGAATAAATTATAATGTGGCGGGAGTATGACTGCTGGCAGTAAGTCTGCTGAACATAAACATGTCAAAAAGCAGTCTACTTTAGTAAGTCCTTTTTAGTTTCTATGAACACACCTTCATCTATTGAATGTCACTGTTATGAGAATAGTGTCTGTGAAAAAAAAAAATTACATCAAGAAGACACTGGGACACATTTTTTTTTTTTTTTTTATCTGGACTGAACTACATAACTGAACTACTTTGTACGTATGGTCAGGGCATGTTATGCCAAATTTTGTTTGTGGATTTGAAAGGAGGCACCGGTACAAGTAACATTTAGACAAGTATATTGTACGTGACAATTTCACATTGAAATTTCAGTATCCACCGCATTAACCTTGCCCACCCCCCCCCCAAAAAAAAAATGTAAGTAATAATAAATAAATAAATAAAATAAAAATAAAAAATCCAAATTACCCAGAACTGGTTGGTTGCTGCAAATTGTTTTCATTCTCTTTTGCTTCTAGGAATATCATGGCACTACATAACAGTATCGTAAGTGGCAGGTTTTGGTATATGAACTACTAGAAATTTCTACTTTACTGAATGTTCAGTTGTAAGATATTAATTGTAATTGAAAGAAATTACAAAAACGACAATCTTACAAGGGGCGTACCTCTGAAAGACACCATACAAAAACCGGCAATGCTGATAGCATCACTGAAATACCATCTCTACAATTTCTACATGTCTCCTTTTCATTCCAGCTTCTTTCTGGTTGGAAATGAAATTCACAATGATCTAGGACCCCGTTTACAGTGCGAGGCTCGGCCGCGGCCGAGCCGCGGCCGAGCCCAGCCCCGCTTCAGTGTAAACGCGCAAAAGGCCAAATGCGAGGCCAAAATTGGCCTCGCATTTGGCCTCGCTCTGGAGGTGGTCTCGGCCGCGGCCGAGCCGCGGCCGAGCCCTGCCTCTTCTTGGTGTAAACGCAAACTGGGCCAAATGCGCGGCCAATTGCGCGGCCAATTTTAGTCTGGCTTCCAAACCCTCTGCCTGTATCTTTCGCTATTCAGGATATTAACCCCCTCAACGTCGAAAACTAGTATAGTTCAAGGTGGTTTTGTCCTGCAAAGGATTTTTTCCTTCGGCAAAGGCCTTTGCCCGAACGGCGACTTCGTCGCCACGGAATTCATTTGGCAAAGGGTCTGAAACCAGACAATACCAAATTGCGTTTGCCTTTGCCAAATGAATTCCGTGGCGACGAAGTCGCCGTTCGTGCAAAGGCCTTTGCCGAAGGAAAAAAATCCTTTGCAGGACAAAACCACCTTAAACTATACTAGTTTTCGACGTTGAGGGGGTTAATATCCTGAATAGCGAAAGATACAGGCAGAGGGTTTGGAAGCCAGACTAAAATTGGCCGCGCAATTGGCCGCGCATTTGGCCCAGTTTGCGTTTACACCAAGAAGAGGCAGGGCTCGGCCGCGGCTCGGCCGCGGCCGAGACCACCTCCAGAGCGAGGCCAAATGCGAGGCCAATTTTGGCCTCGCATTTGGCCTTTTGCGCGTTTACACTGAAGCGGGGCTGGACTCGGCCGCGGCCGAGCCGCGGCCGAGCCTCGCACTGTAAACGGGGTCTAAGTGCACCATTACGACGTGCTTCCGCTCTCTCTCCAACATGCACCCCACCCCATTCCATTCAAACATCCTCATGTAGCAGTACTTCTGTGCACATTTGTAATCCAGCTAATGAAATGCATTCCACTGCAGGCAAAGCAGCCGGTCTCGGCAAGGAGGCAACCTGACGGCGAATTTGATGTAAATTGGGAGTTTGCTGTGAATAGGGAGACTCATATTTAATTGGGACAGGCCACGTTTACAAGTTTGAACTTCCCCTAGAGTATAATACTATGAGTCTTAGTATCGTACTCTATAGGGAACCTCCAAAATTCTTATACAAAAAATAGATGGAAACTTAAAGGGGCATTCGAGACGACTTTTATAATTTCACGTCATGTAGTACATAAATCGACAGCTCCATGTATAGATTTGTGCAATTTATTGTGGTTCTTGAGTAGAGAAACAATGCTCTGAAAAACCTTAACCCTAAAGGGGTCGGGCTTTTTTGGCTATGCTCAGACCGGGGGGGGGGGGGGGAATGGATCCCCCCCCCCCCCGAGATCTCGGCCATCGGTGGTGCGATCGCGATGAAATTTTGCACGCGTGACACCCGCGTCATAATCTACAAGATTGTGTCATAAGATTTTTTGAAACAATCAATTTCTAATTTTATGCAAATTAAGCTGAAGATGATATTTTAGCCTAATTAAAAGCACTGAGAGTCTAATTTTTGATCTGTAAATCTGTTTTAGCATATTCAACAATTGTACATCACAAAAACTTCCAAAACTCATTTCAATTCTTATGTATTTTATTGTTTTTCAACTTTTGTTTTTTCTTTGTTTTTTCATTGGAAATTGTCACTGACCACTCTTCTACCATAATTAGCACAAATTAATCAATGAAAGTGATTAATTGTAAAAATAATCAGGTTTTTATGACTTTCATGACAGAGCACTGTTTTCCATAGGAAATGTACACAAAATCACAAAATTGTGCCCGTTTTGGGGCGACATTCCGTTACAAAAATGGGCGTGGCTTCGCAAAAGTATGCGTGGACGTTGCAAATTTGGTCTCAAAAGTTGCGCGAGACTTGAACGAAGAAAGTCACGAAGCCTCGCGACGAGGCCTTCTCGCGTTACAGAATTATAGCGCGAAACGTCGAGGGGGGGGGGCGGATTCCGCCCCCCCCCCCCCCCGGCCCTTTTAGGGTTGAACACTGTTGATGGCATAGGAGCTCGGTATTTCAGAAATGTAGCAGTGTAATTCCATTACAATACCCCTTGCTTAACAAGTTCACCTGTGTAGAATGTATGCATGCCATCTTTTGTTCTGCTTCCTTGAGCCCCAACTCATGCATTCTTATGGTGAGGCTGCCATGTCGTCATCCTTGTTCATTGCAATTTGTTGTAAATTTAGAAGAAATTCTTATTCCTCAACCCAATCACTATGAATTCTGAAACTGTACTCGGTATAACTAATTCATAGTTGTTCAAATGTAAAAGTCTGAAAATCATCCGGAGGTCTTCTTTAAGTCGTGCGATGTTTCGCGCGCCTATTAACGATCAGCTTCTTCCCGCGTCCTTCTAGAGGAATAATACGTCTTTAAAATCATTATGCGTGAAGTCGTGCACGAATGTCACGCACTGATGAGTCTTCGGGGAGTGAAAAACGGCTAGGAATCCCCCCCCCCCTTTCCTTGTGAGGTTAGTATTTCCTCCGTTCCAAAATTGATTCTCTCTGTCAATCGCCTCCGCGTCTTCGAATGATTACTTTGAGGTGTGAGTAAACAGCTGATTCCGGGATACTGTTTATGCTGCTGTAAGTCTTCTGTCTTTGCTCGTACGTGCAATCCAGTTGTTTGATTCATAACCATTTTGGAGGTTAGACTTCAACTGGATGAATAATAATCTGCATCAGTTTATACTCTACGTATAGGGAACATCCCCCATTTTATATCATGTGCTATCGAAGTTCAATTACACTCTCTTTTCGCAGGCACGCTGCGCAGATTCGCCGTCCGTCCATCCGGAACTTCCAATCAAATTCAGTTTACTCAAACAGTCGATCGATACTCAACTATTAAGAATCACATACACACACACACACACTCACACTTACCCCATTTTATATCATGTGCTATCGAAGTTCAAATTACACTCTCTGCGCAGGCACGCTGCGCAGATTCGCCGTCCCTTCATCCGAAACTTCCAATCAAATTCAGTTTTAATACTCAAACAGTCGATCGATACTCAACTATTCACTAAGAATCACATACACACACACACTCGCATGCCCACACACTCACATACCACGCATACGCGCGCACAACATCGACAGCAAAAACAATCGTTATAATACGGGGGGGGGGGGGCATTTCATGAAGCAGTTTGGTCGGATATTTTTCTGACAAACTGTTACGAGCTACACTGAAATCCTCGCATCTGACTGGCTGAGAGCAAATTTGTCCGACAACTTCGTCGGACAAAATGCTTCATGAAATGCCCCCCTGGTGTCATATACGTTGAAACTGCCATGCACGCTGCGCATATTCGATCTTCCAGCATCCGAAAATTTCGATAAATACACCTGACTCAGACGGTCACTCAAGAATAGATGACTGGATTTTCACCAAACTTGCAGGGTTTGTATGATAAGGGGAAAAAGTAAAATTTGAGGGTCATGAGGTCAAAGGTCTATATGGGTCATAGCGGACATAAAATAAGCTAAATGTCCGAATATATATAACTCTAGATTGAATGATCGGATTTTCCCTAAATGTATTGTGTAGATGTGATCCCTATACCTCTATGTTTCTGTTGAAGATAATGCCTACGAAATGGCGATATTTGAATCATGGCGGCTTGGCACAGGTTTGCTCTCTCAGTCCGCTAGTGCTCTTGTTTCCAGTAGAAGATGTCATAGACCATGTACATGACCTGGAAAAGTTTTTAAGTACAAGGTTTTTTTGTTGTTGTTGTTGTTGTTGATTCGTGTTCTGGAAGGGTTTTGGAGTAAATTTAGCTTGGTTGCCACCTGGGCAACCTTGGGCAACTTTTTTTTTTTTTATTAGCCTAGTTAGCCTAATTACGTAATTAGCATATATAAAATATGTAATATATTACTAGTTTTGATACAGGGAACCAGAAAACATGGAAAATAAAACTTTTTAAGGTTTTTTTTTTATATCGAGGAATCCATTCATAACATTAATTTTCAATGTCAAATTATGTAAGTGTCTTAAATACCGTAATTAGCATAATGAGCGCATATGACCTGAAAATGCTATTAAGCCCAGGTTTTGTTGGTGTTGTGGTTGACTCATTCTTAAGATGGGTACTGAAGTTATCTGAGCTTGCTTGGTATCTTGGCAACCTTGAACAATCATTTTTATTATTCTCATTAGCATATTCAGCTAATTAGCGCAATATGTCATATGTTCTTTAATAATTTCACTGCAGAAAGCCCGAAAACACACGTATAATACGATTTTCAAGGGTTTTTTTTTATTAAGACCAGGAATTCATCTGTAACATTGGTTTGTACTTCCAAACTATGTAACTGTCGTAAATGTCATATTTAGCATTTTTTTCAATTCAATAGAACATTTATTTCCAGATCAATTCGTGTAACAGCAGTAACAATTCAGTAATGACAAACTGGAGGTGACAACTCAGTAAGCACAGCTTGAAGTGAGTGCACCTTTAACATTTGAACATGTAGTTGAATCTGATTGAAACATAGCTAAAAAGACATTTTTTTTTTATATATACATATTTACAAGACGAAGTACAGATACACAAGAGACTAAAGCTAGGGATGCAGGAGGGAAAACAGATAGGAAGAAGGAAAAAGAGAAAGAAAAGAAAAGAGAAGAAAGAAAAAAATACATTAAGGAGAGGTAAAGAGAACCTAAAACACACACTTGTAATACTAAAACAAACAAGGCAACATTGTACATACATGTACATGTATTTCATTCTAGTATAATCAAGAGAAATTTAGCAGCCCTCACTATAAACTACCTTATATGGATGAATACAACTTTTTCTTGAGTCTTATCTTAAAACAATTTTGAGATGGTGCATTTCTTATGTCTTTAGATAAATTGTTCCATTTCTTGGGGCCCATAAAACGAATATTATGTTGGTAAGACATAGTTCTGGGTCTGGGCAAATGCATTAATGACGAGGAGCGTGTATTGTAATTATGCACATTGTGATTGATATCAAACAATTGAACAAAATGGCCAGGCATAAGTTTGTTGACACACTGATATACAAAAATACATTGCTGATAGGTGGTGATATTTTTCAAAGTAAGCAATTTTAGTTTTGAGTATAACGGGCCTGCTTTAGATTTCGGGTTCGCTCCATGTATAACTCTTACTATTTTATTTTGCTTTGAAGTCAATTTCTTTAGACTGGACTGAAAAGTACTTCCCCACACCATGTTGCAATAAGACAAATAGGGCAAAACAAGAGTGGAGTATAACATCCGTAATACATCAGTAGGTAACATGTAGCTTAGTCTGGATATAATACCAATGCTCTTTGATATTTTTTCTCTGTCTCTTGTATATGCGGTTTCCATGTTAATTTTGAATCTAAAATAACACCAAGAAATTTAGTTTTCTCTACCCTGGGAATTTGAACATCATTCAATTCCACTCTAACAAATCAGTGTCGTATGATTTGTTACGATTACTAAACACAATAAAGTTACATTTGCGGGGGTTAACAGATAATCGATTTGCCTGAAACCATGCACACAATTTTGAAAGGCTACTATTTACTTGATCTTGCAAAGAAGGAAGATCCTTACCACTGAACAATATATTAGTGTCATCAGCATATAATATGTACGATGAGGTATCGGAATTAGAAACATTTCCAATGTCATTTATGTATAATATAAACAACAGTGGTCCTAATAAAGACCCTTGTGGAACTCCACATAATATTTTCTTTAAGTCTGATATACAACTGTTATATTTTGTACATTGGTATCGATTGGAGAGGTAGCTTTTAAACCAATTGTATGCTACACCTCTAAAACCATAGTGCTTAAGTTTAGCTAACATAATATTATGATTAATTGTGTCAAAGGCCTTTGACAAGTCAACAAAAACACCAATAAGAAAGGAATTTTCCTCAAACGTATCAACAATCTTATTCGCAATGTCAGTTAGGGCCATGGAAGTTGAATAGTTGCTGCGAAAGCCGTACTGACAACTACCCACAATATCATTTTGATCAAGAAACTTAACAGCACGGTTGTAGACAATCCTTTCCAAAATTTTCGAAAAACAAGGAAGCACTGAAATTGGTCTGTAATTTGACAATTCACATTTGTCACCATTTTTAAACACAGGGGTTACACGAGCAATTTTCAATTTATCTGGAAAGACTCCTGATGATAAAGATAAATTGAATACATGACATAACGGTTTACTGATTTCTTTTATTGTATGTTTGATTATACGAGGACTGAAATCATCAATTCCAGAGGCAGTATTATTCCAAAAAGAGTTGACAATGCTACATATTTCTCTTTCAAATGTTGCATGAAAATAAATGGTATTCAAACAAGGGTTCACCAGATAACTCATAAAGTTAGAATCATTTTGTGGTATCAACTTATCAAGATTTGGACCAACCTGAGTAAAATATGAATTAAAAGCATTTGCAATTTTGTGAGAGTCAGTAGTTAATTCACCATTGCATTTCATTTGCATATCAGTAACACATTTACCACCTCTATTCAAAAGTGTATTTATAAGATTCCAAGTTGCTTTAATATTACTTCTATATACAACAAATTTCCTTTCAAAATATTGTTTCTTCACATTTCTTATTATTACATAATTAGCATATATGTACAGTGTACAATAGTCCAGCAAATGGTGTCATATGCCATGTACTGTATATAGCCTGGAAAAGTTGGTATGTATACAAGGTCTTTGTAGATTGGTGTTTTAGATGGGTACTAACAACGCAGTAAACTAATTAAGCTGGTTGCCATCCTCACAGCCTTGGGTAAATATCTTTGATTAACCTAATAAGCATAATAATTTATACCTAATTAGCGGAATATGTATGATGCTAATCTTAATCCAGGACGCCTGGATATTGAACTTTAATACAGGAAGCCTGAAAACACGCATATCATAGCTTGTTACTAGGAATCCATTCATAACACCAGTGCCCAATTTCATATGATCCAAGTACCTTAAATATCATAATTAGCATATCAACCTAATTTTCATGTGTATAAAAGTAAATTAGAAGTAAAGTAGATAAATAAATACACCATATGTAAATGTTATCGAAAAGTTGCTTAGTACAAGGCTTTTTATTGCTTTTTTACAAGTATGGAAGTATAAGCTAAGCTTGACCTTGGCAAGCTAGTGCGATTATTATCTATTAGCCTAATTAGCATATTCAGCAAAATAGTACAATGTTTAATATGTAGTTAAATTCAATGCAGGAAGTCTAAAAGAAAAAAAAAAGTTTTTCAAGGTTTAAAATGAAATGGAATTCATTATAACATCGGTTTTCACATAATGATGTAAGAGTAATGATAACACGCATCCTGGATTGATATATTGCGAAGAATTGGGTACATATACCGGTGAGAATGCAGAAGAGCGGACATAATTATAAAAAGGAGAGAATAGACAGAGTGATATACGGTACATTATACTATCAAATTATAACTTCTATATCTCAGACCAAAACGTTGTACACAGGAATGATATGTATATATATATATATATATATATATATATATATATATATTCTTTATTACTTGTCTCCAAGTCATGTTACTGTTTGTTACAGCAGTACCAGTTTACCTTTGTATTATCTGAATGTTAATGAATAAATACCATTGGAAAAAAAAAAAGTGCGCGTTACCGCCGCCGCTATCACGTGCAACATCCGCCGAAAACAATTGTAGCTTCCGCCTTCCCGTTTTCTGGTAATACGGCTTTGTACATGCATGCAAAGTACTGAATCGACATTCTCCGGTGCCAATCATCACGTTATGTTTCATTCACAGAACTATTTCCTTGTCTCTGTCCCCGTGCCCCGACAGTGAGGAGAGCTTATAACAGCTGGCTTGCATGAGGGCGCAACCATAACGCTTGGAGAGACAAACTACAGAGCACACCCAAGTTGAGGACAGTTCTGGCCAAGTAGGCGGTTATCGGAGTGTTGAATACAGAGAGTGCTCGTGTCAAAGATGGGCATCCGATGGCAACTAGCCTGTTTGCTCCTGGTGGCGGTAGCAGGGGTGGCTTATGCCGCGGGACCTGGTCACAGTGATGGACATGGTGACGGTCATAATGGCCATTGTGACAGGGGGAAAAAAGAAGGAGGAAAGTGGTCGGAGTCTTGTAAGCACCCAAGCCGAAAACCTCGCGACAAACCAAACTTCGTGCTCTTCTTCGCCGACGATATGGGCTACGGGGATCTGGCGTCCTACGGACACCCGACTCAAGAACGTGGGGCTGTCGACGACATCATGGTCAAAGGGGGTATCCAATTCACTCAAGGCTACGTACCTGACTCTCTTTGTACTCCGAGTCGCACAGCTCTGATCACAGGTATGATTAGTATGACACTATAGACTCTTTATCGTCTAAGTAGGCATTTCCACTTTATTTACCATCATGGAAACTATCAGAAAACTGTAGAAAATTATATATTACCTCAGACGGTCTATCCCTCTTCCTACAGCCGCTGAGTTTGAGTCACAAACAGTATTGATGGTGCCCCTTCGCTTTAATATGCGCTTTAATATCCGTGTTGCCTTAGCTTCCGCAATTGCTTATTTACATGCTTTCATTGATTCCTAAGTTGCCATTGTGAAAAAAATGCATTTTAATATACTTTTACATAACGGATTTTTCTTTCGAATAGACACACCGTTCTAATTTGTCTTTTACGATAAGGTTGATTTGCCGATGTACATTAATCATTACAATGTGATACATGGATATGATACTATTTCCGAAGTAAAGAACTTTTCAGTTCACAAACACCTCGTCTTTCACTTTTCTAGCGTCATGAAAGAGCACTTGACTAACCGCTTTTAGAAAACAGGGGAATTATTACTACCTTTAACATTACGGTCAGTATCAAGTTGATGGAATATATTGTAATTTTCATGAAAAATGAATTTTTGTGGAATTCTCTTTATATTTTCTTTATATTGCTGTCCACACATGACATCATGAACTCTAGTAGTCTCCTGATCCAGTGGTTCCTGATTTTCCTCAAACTTTCAGTGATGTGTTCTACTAATGCTGCTGCTTTCACTCAATCCACATTGCTCTTTGTGTTTTGGTTTCCTGTAATGATTTTGTCGTGTAGTTGTATATTAACGAAATCTGTTGAATGAAACTTTCGGAATCCAAATTGATTTGGATTTGATATGTTGTATTGTTTAACAAAATCATAACATACGTAAAGTGTCTTTTCTAAAATTTTTGATAGCAGGCAAAATTGAGATGTGGCGATAATTTGATGCTTACGAAAGGCCATCTTTTTAAAATACTGATATAACTCTGGCAAGTTTTAAAGAATCTGGGCAAACGCCGGACGTGATAGACAAATCAAAAATATATAATAAAGGGTCAATTATTTTGATACATATATTTTTTCCAAAAAATCAATATTTATTCCGTCATATTATCCTGTAGACGTACTTGTTTACGAGCAGCATGCCCTCTCATTTACACCTGCACGGATATGAACTGTTGTCCCAATTTTTTAGTAACTAAGAATCTGAGTCTCCAAGTCAAATCAATGATTTTGTTTTTGTTTTGTTTTTTTCATTGTGAAAGACACTGTATTCCCTCACGCTAATACTTTGAAATTGTTGCTGAGCAGGTGTAGTGTACTGCATGGTTCCCGGCAGTCTTATTATGTTGGTTGCTGTAACATTCTTTTACAATGAATGGGTCAAATGAATTATACTCAGTACATGCCACTTTAGTGGGCCCATAGAACCATAGAACCAAATACTGAGTAGTGCAGTCCACAAGAAAAATCTAGAAGTTTTAACGGAAAAGCAAAATACATACAACTGTTATTTAAGGCCTCAACAAGACATCTATCAAAACACATCTATCGAGTGTTTCCGATAGTTTAAACATTTGAGAATGATTATACAACCCTGCTTTTGGTAAATTTTTTACTGGTTTTGTATTACCAGAGGGCTTTTTTCTTCTTTCTTTCACGCTACACTCAAGCCAATAATCGCTGGTTATCCCAAATTTGACTATCCCTGCAAACGATAGTGATCATTCATGTCACTAAAACGTTCAGTATCGTTTTGTGACCCAATCTATTAATATGATTTTGGTGTGATAAGTATTTGGAGTTGCGTTTCAAGTAGTTTATTGGAACCCCCATCTATGATTCGCTTTGTATAAGGCTCTGTAATTCCATAATAGATTTTGGCGAGCGTCAGTATAATTACCCACAATATTTTATCTTTGCTAATGTAATGCCTGTCCTGCGATATAGTCGTTCATGGGCTGGATAGGTACGTTTTACCTGGGCCTTGCCCGATATGACATCAACTATATGCATGCTGAATTCCGTCTCTCAATCTGAATAATAGTCTGTGTCAAATGCGTCTATAAAAGATTTTGAGGGGTGACTGGCCACAGGTTTGGCATGTTGTTTACGAGCAGCATGCCCTCTCATTTACACCTGCACGGATATGAACTGTTGTCCCAATTTTTTAGTATCTAAGAATCTGAGTCTCTAAGTCAAATCAATGATTTTGTTTTTGTTTTTTTCATTGTGAAAGACATTGTATTCCCTCACGCTGATACTTTGAAATTGTTGCTAGCAGGTGTAGTGTACTGCATGGTTCCCGGCAGTCTTATTATGATGGTTGCTGTAACATTCTTTTACAATGAATGGGTCAAATGAATTATACTCAGTACATGCCACTTTAGTGGGCCCATAGAACCATAGAACCAAATACTGAGTAGTGCAGTCCACAAGAAGAAAAATCTGAATAATAGTCTGTGTCAAATGCGTCTATAAAAGATTTTGAGGGGTGACTGGCCACAGGTTTGGCATGTTGTTTACGAGCAGCATGCCCTCTCATTTGCACCTGCACTGATATGAACAGTTGTTTCAATTTTTTAGTACCTAAGAATCTGAATCTGTAAGTTAAACTGCTGTTTTGTTTTGTGTGTGTGTGTGTGTTTTTTTTTTTTCATTTTTTATTTTGAAAGTCTCTGTATCCCCTCATGCTTATACTTTGAATACTTTACTTAGCAGGTGTGATGTACTGCATGGTTCCCGGCAGTCTGTTAACGCTGGTTGCATACAATGATCTTTGTATTTCAACTGAATTTTAGCTAAAACATAGCACAATGTACTAGTATTCTGTGCACTCGACCCGTTGTGCGCTCTGTACGATAGGTGCACCTCCCTGGTGGGTGCGCTTCCCGCTATGGTGTCGATTTTGTTTTTGTTTTTGTTGCTTGTTTCCCCCCTTCGCGACTTTGGCGAGTGGGACGTCCCAATCCTGCGGACGCTGCTTATGATGATCAATGATTGAGCAAAAAAGTCAATACCATTTTTTGTTTCACTGATCTCATCTCGTTCTCATTCTCTCTGCAAACTTAAATGAATATAAAAAAAATATAAACACTTATGTATATATGGAATAATCTTCTATTACGTTAAGCAGATAATTTGTTTCATTCTCTTCAATTTAATTTTGATTGAGATGTTGTAATGGTAGGGATGGGGTTGAAGAAAGCTTACGATGAGGTGATATCCGGGAAAGCTGATAGTATCAATCAGTTATACGCTTATTGTCTAAACTCTCTTATGAGATGTTCTGTATTTGTTATTTGTTTTTCTTTGTTCTTCTCTGATTTCTTTTCCATTTTCTCCATCATGACATTCCCAGCGAACGAATATTCAGAATTGATTTCTACATCGTAGTTTGTCTATCATGACTTGTGAAGATATGACACTTATTGTTTTATTATGGCCAATAGGCACTCACTGTTAATATCAGAAACTACAGTGTAGGTGTATACAGTAAACATCAAAGTTCTATTCGTGTCTCCCTTCGTCTCTCTCCTTCTCTCCTGATCCCCAAATAACCTATAAAAATTCATATTGATAGTTTGAATTATGCACGTGAATATATCTCGTATGAAAATGATATTTTTTGAATATCAAGGGAGCTCACTCACTCAAATGCAGTCTGTTGTTAAATCCAAGCTGACATTATTGCTTATGCCTCGTTTTGTATTGGCAGAGCAGACACAGGCCACAGACGTGCGTGCCCAATTTGATATCATCGGCTATGTCTTGTCTGCGTCCTTGTTGTTTCTCGTGTCTTGTGTGTGTCTCATGTCTATGCTTCATGTGTGTGTTTCTTGTATGTGTTTCATGTTTGTGTATATGCGTTTCTCTTTCTTTTCTTCCGGGTCTGTACATTCCCACATAACTACAATTTCCAGGTCTAGGTCTAAGTGGAACTTTTGTCGATTCCGGTGTGATTCTCTTTATACCTATGGCTAATCCAACATTTGTTTTCAACTCTGTGAACGATGATGAATTTCATGATACAGTTGGGCGCTCTTTTACGTCCGGGCAGGAAAACAAAACTTCCACCTTATATGAAGCATACATATCGAACAAACTTAATGCTTCAGCACAAGAATTTGAATATAATTTTGATCCTGAAGATCCTGTGCAAAGTTCATCATGTGTTTATCTGACTGTAAATCAGTATAAACAATATGTTATGAATAGTGATGATGACAATTTTTTGTTAGCTCATTTGAATATACGAAGCAT
Source organism: Diadema setosum (assembly GCF_964275005.1). Classification (NCBI taxonomy): domain Eukaryota; kingdom Metazoa; phylum Echinodermata; class Echinoidea; order Diadematoida; family Diadematidae; genus Diadema; species Diadema setosum. The sequence goes on along the minus strand of NC_092693.1, from coordinate 39,235,889 downwards.
AAGTAGAAATTTTGATAAGTTGCGATTATTTTTAGAAAACTCTGGCAATAACTGTTCTGTTATAGGTTTGACCGAAACATGGTTCACTCCCAATATAAGTCATTTATTTTCTATATCCGGCTTTGATTTCGTGTACAGAAATAGAAAAGAAAGAATGGGTGGTGGCGTGGGTTTATACATCCCCAACAAATTTGAATATTCTATCCACGAAGAATTGAATGTCATGACTGATGTAGTTGAATCTCTTTTTGTTGAAATGGTAAACCCGAATGGGAAAAACATACTGATTGGAGTTGTTTACAGACCCCCTGGATCGAATCCGAATGATTTTTTTGTTGTATATACAAAATTTAAATGCAGAACTCTATCTTTACAAATAAACACGTATATTTAATGGGTGATTTCAATATTGATCTTATGAAATGTAACTCCCAACATATTTCGCAAGAATTTGTAGAAACCTTAATGTCTGTTTCTTTATTACCGTTAATTTCTAAGCCGACCCGTGTTACTGACCGATCTGCCACTTTCATTGATAATATTTTTTGTAATATTCTCCCAATTCCCGAGTCTGGTATTGTTTTATCTGACATCTCTGTTCATTATCCAATCTTCACACAAGTGCCAATTAAGTTATCTACTAGGCAAAATAATTATCAGAGACGTCGTAAGATTACGGCCAATAATCTTATTAATTTGCAAAATAGTTTAAAAGATATTGATTGGTTTTATGTATACAACAATACCGATCTTGATTTGTGTTATGATTATTTTATGAAACTATCACTTCTAAAATTGATGAACATATTCCGTTTTGCACAAGGAAAAGTTCTTATAAAAGAACTCCAAGACTCCCGTGGATAACCCAATCACTTTAAAGATCGATTAATAGAAAAAATAATTTGTTTTATAAATACAGGAGTAACCCTACGGATAAAAACAGACAAAAATATGTGACTTATAAAAACACGCTTACTAATTTATTGCGTTTACAAAAGAGAAAATTTTATGTCAACCAGATAATGAAATATAAAAATGATATTAAGAATATTTGGAAAACAATAAAAGAGGTTATGAATACATCTAATGATGTATCTAATATTTCAGAAGTACGATGGGGTAATACCTCAAGCAATGTACCTGCTGGTATGGCCGAAATTTTTAATGATTTTTTTTGCATCGATTGGGAAAAATTTATCACAAAGTATCCCTTCATCTAATAAAGTGTTTTATGATTTTCTAGATATACCTAATCCTAAAACTATATTTTTGGACCCTACGTATAATGAAGAAGTTATTGATATTATTCATAATTTGAAAGAAGGGAAATGCCCAGGTTGTGATGGAATCGATAATTATTTGTTGAAAAATATAATTCTTCAAATAATAGATCCTTTAGTATATATCATTAATTCATCACTTAGTACTGGGCTTGTACCAAGTCAAATGAAGACTGCCAAAGTTATACCTATATATAAGAAAGGGGAGAAAAATGATGTCAATAATTACAGACCAATATCGTTATTAACCTCAATTTCTAAAATTTTGGAAAGAATAGTATATATCCGAACTGTAAAATTTTTCAATATGAGTAATGTATTTACGAATTTTCAATTTGGATTCAGAGAAAATCACAACACCACCCACGCTTTACTTACCTTTGTGGAAAAGATTACACATGCACTTGATACATTTTCGCATACAATAGACATCTTCCTGGACTTTTCAAAGGCTTTTGATACGATTAATCACGGTATACTTCTTTCTAAGTTATCCCATTATGGTATTCGCGGAAAAGCCTTGCAATGGTTTACGAGTTATTTATCTGACAGATTTCAATATGTACATGTCAACAGTTTTGATTCTTCTATGAAGAAAATAGAATGTGGTGTTCCGCAAGGAAGTTTGTTAGGCCCACTGTTATTTATAGTTTACATTAATGATTTTTATAGATCTTCAGATAAACTCTCTTTCATGTTATTCGCGGATGATTCCAATCTTTTTTATTCCCACCCTGACCCTAATACTTTGATTAGTAAGTGAATGATGAATTGAAGAATGTCTCACAATGGATATATGCAAATAAATTGTCACTGAATATTGAGAAGACAAAGTATATGTTTTTCAGTAATTCTTTAGATAGATTACCAGGTAATGTTATATTTGACACTACTCCTGTAGAAGAGGTTTCGTCTATTAAATTCTTAGGTGTTTGTGTTGATAATAAGTTATCATGGAAGTGTCACATAAACAATATTTGTAAAGTAATTGCACGTAACATAGGCATAATGAATAGATTGAAATATTATCTTCCTTCTTCGGCTTTGATTACGCTTTATTCAAGTTTGGTATTGCCGTACTTGAATTACGGAATTCTTGCTTGGGGGAATACATATTCGACATTGTTAGATAAACTATTTCTTCTGCAAAAGATGGCGCTCAGAATCGTTTTTAACCTTCATATCCGAGCACATACTGACAAGCTTTTCCTTGAGCACAAAATTCTGAAAATAAATGAGTTGTATTTGTTACAACTTGGTCAATTTATGTTTAATTACAACTGCAATCATCTACGCAAAATATTTTATTCTTTATTTCACCGTAACAGCCACGTACATAATTATCCCACTAGACAATCTAAAGAATTTCATCTGCCCTTAGTTAGAACTGTACACACTCAAAATACATTTGTTTATACCGGACCCAGATTTTGGAATAGCTTAGATAATGATCTAAAAGAATCTGTGAAGTTAATTACATTTAAGTATAAACTCAAAAAATATTTGTTTTCTAAATATACCACTTAATTCTGTTCAATGAAAAAACCCGTCATGTTTCACTTTTCCTTGAGATTTTGTAGTGTGTCCACAGACCTTTTCCATCCCTCTCCTTTTCTTTCTCTATTCTTCCCTGCTACTTTTTCCTTGTTCTTCGTTGTCCAGTATCTGTCTGAGTGCATTTCCTCAAATTTTGTTATTTCTGTGTATTGTGTTATTGTTGTCGTCGTTATGTTTTTTGTGGCCGATTGCATATCTTTTTCCATTCAATTTTCCTAGCACACCTGGCCCCATAGTGTCTGTGCCACAAATGTGATATGTTATATAGTTTATACGATTGCATCCTAAAATCCTAGTAAGTATTGTTCATAGTATCAACATCATTATATCAATTAGTAAAATGTACAATAGTATGTAGAAGAATTTAAATGAATATGTCTATTTGGTATAACAAATTGGTGCTGTTGTTGTTTTGTTCCAGTGTTCCACGTTTTACAAGCGTGGCTTTTTTAGTGGAACACTGTTTTCCATCATTGTGATTATTTACTATTTTTGTTGCCATGACAAAGTGCATTGTTTCTTTTTACGACATCATTCGTGTATAATATACTTTATATTGTATTGAAAAAATCCTTTATCGGACGAGTGTAAGAGAAATGAAAAAAAAAAATTGTATCACTTTGGATTATGTCAACTTTTTCTTTTCTTTTCTTTGTGATGATGGAAATAAATAAACTATTGAATACTTGGTTTTAATGAATTAACAACATTCAAAATTTCTTGATGATTATAGTCGATCGTAAAAATAATGATTTCTGAAAGGGTTTATCCAGATAATTCTTAAGATCCCCTCGAGGTGCATTATTTTTTTTAATGCTAAATTAGGACCTATATCAACAAAATACTCTCTAAAGAAAATCGAGTGAAAATTTTCACTCTTAAAAGAGTGAATACAAAAAAGAGTGAATTTAGAGTGAAATTGGAGTGAATTTTGAGTGAAAATGTTCATTTTCACTCATTTTGGAGTGACCTCAGGGATCACTCGAAGATTTTGGAGTGATCCCTGAGGTCACTCTAAAACGAGTGAAAATGAACATTTTCACTCAAAATTCACTCCAATTTCACTCTAAATTCACTCTTTTTTGTATTCACTCTTTTAGGAGTGAATTTTTTCACTCGATTTTTTTAGAGAGTAAACATTATTTGAAATTCGTTCATGGTCACTTAAATCCTTGCCTTCATAATGAAATGATGTCGGAGCATTATTAACTTTAGAGCCAATGAGATCTTTCACAATATGCTAGAGAAAATCAGTATTATTCTTTTTCAATTCTATATTTTGAGACTGATACATCGTACTTTGATTTTCTGTCATTGTTTTGTAAGCATCATAGGATTTCATAATTTCGTATTCATTTTTTTCTTATATCATTTTTAAAATATTCGATAGCATTTATTCACACACAGGCCTACCGCCCCAGATGCCTATAGCCCGCCAACACATATTTATTGATGGCTATAACTGGTCCAAGAACTTTATTCCTAATTGAACGTACAAGATTTTTTTTTTTTCTAAAAAGACGAGGACAATGTTAACACACTTGAAATTTAATCTATATCTGTGAATAAATGTCATCTAGGCTAGTTTCTGATAAAAATTGAATACAGCAATAAGGAATTGGATTTAAAGAGGCGCGAAATTGGCCAGGAAAAACTATAAATTGTCGGGAACCTTAATAAGGGCAAAATATGGGGTTATACGTGTTCATGGTTCAAATTTTTCCAAAAGCACCGAATTCGGCCCACAGGTCACTTACATCATACTAAAGTCTTTTTCGATATTTGACGGGCGCCAAGACTGGTGCCTCCTGATGGGGCTGTCACATTGGTGAAATCCAATATGGCCGCCATTCAGATTAAAGCAATTGTAATAACAAAATTGTAAGGGTTTGTATTAGAAATATTTCCACTGAGGAGGGGTTTGTGGTGTTAGAGGGTGTGATCCTGACATCATACAGTACTCCAAGATTTAGATCACCACTCAAAGTCTTTTTCAAGGTCAAGTTTGGGACAAATCAGACAATTAAAGGCATTTTTTTAAAATGACCTCGTTAGGTATCTCACATCCTTCAACTCAAGAAGTAAAACTCCTATCTGCCCTATTTGTCTTCTTTATACTCTATAACTCCATACTCCTTAACAATTGGGCCGGGCCATCCGCACGAGTGGTACCCTCATGCCCCAATATTGCTTGTTTCCTATGGCCGCCATCCGGCTATGGCCGCCATCCGGTTTTGCATCCAAGGTGCTGAATCATGGTACACTGGCAGAGGGTAATATCACGTGCACGATCAGGTTACAACTCTCTGCCAGCAAGCGATGATTCTGTGTAGCCTACTCCTGCTGATATTGGTCTATAAAACCTGCTCTTTCAAAACAGGGCTGCATAGATGTGCATCTTTAGTTAAAGGGAAAGGATAGTATTGTATTGGTTAACGTGAGGATTCAGCTCTAACTTTTTGCGAGACACTTAAAAACCACTGTATTACGAAATCCTTATGTAAAAGAGAATAACTTCTAAGAGGAATTCAAAGTTTATTTAATGAAAATCGGTTTTGAAATGGCTGAAATATTCAAAAACAAAGTAAAACAAAGCGACCTTAATAAAAAATGGGTTCCACCTTTTATTAGAATTGTTTTGTTTGGGATATGTCAGCCATTTCAGAACCAATTTTCATGAAATGAACTTTGAATTCCTCTTAGAACTACCCAGCTAGCAGACTGACGTCAAAAGACGTCTTAATTTGGTGGGAACTGGTCAAACTGCGTATTAATGACGTCAAATTTACGTTGCTTTTAACGTGCTTATCACGTCATAGCGACGTATATCCCTGATGCTACAGACACGTCAGAATGACGTCAATTTCACGTGACCGCTGTCGTCAGATAGACGTCGTAAACCGGCGACAGCTTGTATTTTTGCTCACATGCAAGACGTAAAAACGACTTCATACTTGTAACGTTGCAAAGATGTCATTATATGCCGTCTTTTTGACATAAATAAGCAAAGAAAATAGACGCTGTCAGGAGCCCGCCTTCGAGTTTACGGTAAAAAGAAAAAAAAAAGCTGGAACATTGCTCATGATAGATTCCGTACTTTTGTCCAGGCTTGGTATGAAGCTAGAACACTATATGGCTATAATACCATCATTCAAACGTGCAGTGATATGTCAGTTTCCTATGAATGCATATTATAAAAAACTCGTCAGTAGCGTTTGTGACTCCCATGCGATGCTCCAACTCCAACTCCAAAAAGATCTTAAATTTGGCTGATGTCGGGTAAATTAATTTTCTTTTGGTTATTTACCATAAAAAATGAAATTATCTTGCGCCAAATGACAACACATAATAAAACGATCGTGTCAAGTCGTTTCCACAAATGTGTACTACTTGAAAATCGGAGCTGTGGGTTGCATTTTTTTTTCTCACGGTATAGACATAAATGGTCATGGTTATGGTTATACGAGTGAACTGCTCTCATAGCTCTACTATCTATATTAAATGCTACTCTTTTGTGTGTGTTTGTACGATACTGCACGACTTCGATACAAGAAATCAAGCATGATTTCCTTCCTTGGGTATCAGTCGACAACAAATGGTTTGTATACATTTAAACTCATTAACCTAACTGGAAACCTGATACCAGTTAATGCCAGTAGGAACTTGGCTTCTGTTGGTTTCTATATCGATCACGAGTTTACATAAAAAGGGACGAGTATTATTATGAATGTAAATTTATCGAGTATTTGTAGTGTATATTAACTAGGAATTAGACACGATGATAGTCTCAATATTTATTTCGTACTATATTGTAAGATGTTTGAAATATCACGCAGCTAGCAAACAGCGTCTAGCAAACTAGCGTCTTTTTGACGTCTTCCTTTGAGCAAAAATACGACATTTTGACATCAGTCTAAGACGTGTAAATGACGTCCAGTTTCTTTGTCAATTTACGTCAAAAAGACGGCATATTACGACGCCTTTCTGACGTCTAAATATAATAGGGCCTAAGTACAAGATATCGCACATGATTGCAGTAAAACAGTTTGGGACAGTTTGCATGAGATTGTCTGGAGGAAAATTTATCACTGAACGCAGAGTAAGCCTAACTTTAACACGATGAAAAAAAAAAGAAGAATCCTTGACGATTTAACTTTTTTTTTTGCTTACCTCCCCTTAATTCATCCCTATAATAAGTATATATATATATATATATATATGTATATGTATATATATATATATATATATATATATATATAATACATTGGTATTTACATAGTGAAAGAAATCAAATTTGAGGCGGACGTTGCTCTCTTCATTTTTCCCCTTTTAATTGAGCTTTCGGCCTGTCATGGCCTTCATCAGGGTCTACCAACAGAACACACATTACAATAATTGTCTAGATGGCATACTCTGCCATGATGTTATAAGTGCAATATCATAGCGCAATATCATACGACTATGATAATGATAATAATAACAGTAACACTAATAATAATGATATCAATCTTCTGAAATATTGCCTTTGCACAAATCAATCATCTACTTCAACACAAAAGTACAATCTAATATCATCATCAACAGAGACGTTTTGTGTATCATACAAAATTGAAAAATGGAAACTTAAATGCAATTCCTGTATCGAATTTCCGAAATATCATAATCATACTTTGCCATTATTGTAAACATATACATACATATATTTATAATATACACTCAGCAAAAAAAGAAAAAAAAAGAACACATTTTAAGTTAATATTTCTCATAGAACATCTGGCTCATAGAAAATCAATGTATCATATACCATATTAAAGGTAATTTAATTGGCTATCAACCTAATAGGTCAATGAAAAGGGAAACGTTATGCATGAGTGAACACATTTGTTTTTTCTTCCAAGGCACAAAAGTAAAAATTGCAAAAATAAACAGGTTGTAATATATGCATAAGTGATCTTCCATATCATATAACAATGAAAACAAAAGAGAAATAATTTTATTACAATAAGAAACATGATTTGATTTATGAAAATAAACCTAACCTTTTTATCATGTCTTCATAGCCCAAAGATAAAGAAAGGCTAAAAATAATGCAGGAAAATGAAGAATCTTTTGTCGAATCCAAATTCAAATGACATGAGAGAAGAAGCAATATCAACAATAATGATGAAAATTTTAATTGTTGTTTTTTTATTGACCTACCAGGTTGATAGCAAATCATTTTACCTTAAATAAGGTACATAATGCATAACATTTTTTATCAAAATCTTCTACTGAAGAAGAACTTGAAAAAGTGTTTACTTTCTTTTTTGCTGAGTGTATATACACAGTATCTATATATTAATATATGTCTATATGCATTATGCTATATGCACATACATACACACATACATGTATATATATATATATATATATATATACTACTATTACTACTATTACTATTATTTATAGTGCGCTTTTCCCACAAGGCCCAAAGCGCTTACAATCAATTCAAAGCATGTACGACAGTATGTGTAATTGGATAAATGTTACAGCTACGAACTAGTTGCTACTAAAAAGATGTGTTTTCAAGGCTTTTTTGAAAACACTGACTGATGGAGACTGTCTAACGGTAAGTGGTAAATTGTTCCAGTGCTTTGAAGCAGACACAGTAAATGCCCTATCACCGGCTAAGGTGCGAGTAACAGAGTATGTGAGACGAAGCGGATACTATATATATATATATATATATATATATATATATATATATATATATATATATATAATATAGCGGATATATTATATATATAATCAGTACGATACGCTTTAACATTTTTTTGAGAGAAGAAGCAATATCAACAATAACGATGAACATTTTAATTGTTGTTTTTTTATTGACCTACCAGGTTGATAGCAAATCATTTTACCTTAAATAAGGTACATAATTCATAACATTTTTATCAAAATCTTCTACTGAAAATATGAACTTGAGAAAGTGTTTACTTTCTTTTTTGCTGAGTGTATATACAGTATGTATATATTAATATATGTCTATATGCATTATGCTATATGCACATACACACACATACATGTATGTATATATATATATATATACATAAGTATAATCAGTACGATATGTTTTAAATCAACATATAATATACTAGTATTTAAACATTACCAAAAATAATAACTTAAACAACTTCCAAAATATATTAGCTTTCAAATCAACTTTCAAATCATGCATATATATATATATATATATATATATATATATGTAATAAGTACTGCCTCCAAACCCTCCATTCTCCCCTGCCCCCCCCCCCCCACAAGAAGATAGGAAAAAAAATAAATAACAGTCCGAAGCAAATGAAGGGATGGTTCTATAAAATATCGAACAAAAGTGAATATGGAAAGGGCACAAAAGGGGTTATTTTTGTTTGAATGTTTGAAACGGAACATTAATGGCGATAAGAAGTATTTCTTCCTGAGTATGTCGAGAAGGTGTGTATTCATGAGTGTACGTGCGGGTCAAAGGGGCTCCTGTATAATGTTAATTTTATTGATTTATTCATTTTCTTAGGGAGGGGCCGGTGGATGGCGGGGGATCAAGGGCAGATCTGTGTATAACTATGTGTGTGTACGTGTCAGAGGGAACTCCTGTATCTTTTTAAAGGGCGGGGTGGCTATGGAGGGATCAAGGGCAAAAGTGAAGTGACACCCCCCCCCCCCCCCCCCCCGGTTTGGACGTTAACAATCTGTGGGCAGAAGAACTTTTGGGGAATGTCATATAGTTTTAATCATTGTTTCTCCGATTTTTCCCCTCTTTTTCAGCAAGAAGTGTGTGTGAGTGGGCGGGGGGTGGGGGTGACGGGCAAGAAGACAACCCTCGGATTTGCTATACTTCTCGAAACTCAAGTTCTGTCATAAAAGCAAGCGGCGGGATAAAATTCCAACCATGGACAGGGTCGGCATGCATTACTATTAGATTTCTGTAAGGGGTGGTCATGGGTAATGAAAAAAACATACGTACTTTTACTTACTTATCCCTCGACCTCTGCGATCGTTGGGGAGGCACGAGGAATAGTAAGCGGACCACCCTTTCCACACGGCTCTATCTTGGGCTGCTGTGAGGAGGTCTGACAAGGGTAGAGCTATCCATTCCTTCACATTGTCCGACAAGCTCTTTCCACCTTCTACAGTGCCCTGCATCACAGTCTTTGAGAGGCAGTCATGCCGAGTAACATGACCCAACCAGGTCAGCTTGCGTCTCTTGACCATTATTAAATTTTGTAGGAGAGTCACTTGAGGCACCACAAGGAACATAGCATATAAAAATATCTTGAAAGAAACAAAAATATGAGACCCTCATCAGAGACCTGTGGATTTCCGCAGGTATACAGCTGGTTCTCACAATAATAGCCTTCGTGCTTGCCCGTTGAATTCCCTCTCCATGGGAAACATTCGTGGTGACAATGGGGAGGGAATCAGGATCCAACGAATCACAATGGATGTCTAAGGTGGAGGTGGTTGGGAGGTACAAAGACTCGCGCTCCAAAGGGCAGACGAACACAAATGTTACAATCTCTCATGCCATCGAGATATCTGAAAAGCACTCAAAATCAATTCGTTTTTATTAGTCGACCGTGCATTCGGTACTTGGCAGCCGTGTACCCTACATACTTCGTTCACGCTATACTCGTATGGATATTACATGTAAAGGGGTAAGGAAGTACCACTGGCGTATCCAAGGGGGAGGGGGAGGAAGGGGGCGGTCCCCCCCCCCCCCCTCCCAAGATAATAATTATGAATATTCCGTCAAATATACGTATACGAGATATCTCAATTTCAACTCTAAAAAGGCAAAAACTCCCTCGTATGAGAAGGGTGGGGATAGCCATCTCCCACGCCTTCCCCCTGCTGGCATCCATCACCCCTCTCCATGCATAGACCATGGTTACACTTTGCATAAAGATATGCCACAAAATGTGTGCGCGTCTAACTGCAATCATAAATTACTTGTACAGAATCTCCCTCGTTTAGGAGGGGGAATAGGGCTTGCCTTCTCCCACATCCTCTTGCTTTGTCTCCTTATTCCACAGACTTGCTACACTTCTCTGATTGACAAATTTCCGGATATTCCACCAAAAGTGTTCGCAAGATCGTTGAATTTCAGCTCTCGAGAAAAATGAAAAACCTCCCTCAAGTATAGGAGGGGTATCTTTCCACCCTCCCATTGCTTGGTACAATCTATCATAGACTTAGTACAAAACACCGTCTTTGGGGAATGACAATTTCCGAAATTTCCACAAAAAGTGTGCTTCAGATCGCTTCATTTCAATTCTAAAAATGCAAAAGCTCAGTCGAGAGGAGAGGGTATCCCCCTCCCACACCCCCTACCTCATTAGACCTATAGTACACAGTGATACTAGAATAAGAGCTGAAATTCCGTGATTTAGCTATTAAAGGGGATCCTAATCCCCTTTAACACTGCCCTGAAAAAGCCCTATTTATTTCCCTTACTCTTTTGCTGGAAAAACATTTTAAGTATTTCACCAAAAGTTTACACCAGATCGCTGAATTTCAGGTCTGAAAATTCAAAATCACCTTCGTGTGGGAGAAGAAATACCCCTCTACTACACCCTATGTAGTTTTCATTGTTGTTGTTTGTTTTTTTTCAATTTGATTGCTTAACAGACAGTGTTAATGATAATCATTGTAAGAATTAATACAAGAAGTTTATTTAAATTATATCTTATAGGCAAATTGTTAAATGATAATCTACATCAGAATACTGCTACCTTACTTAAACGTGTGGTACTGTTTCAAGTCGATAAAACACGCGAAAACATGCATCAAATTGTACCATTTATGACATCACAATGCAAAAGTTCTCACTAAGGTAAAATTAATATAATTATATTATATATTATATGCACTGTTCCAAGAAGGAACAGTGAGAGGAATAATGATGTCAAAGCTACGCACCGATTTCTCCTTCCTTTCTCATATCTCACAATATATATATATATATATATATATATATATATATATATATATATATATATATATATATAATTACATTCTTTATGTCTGTACGGTTGATATCTACGCACAATTATTCCAATACTGTACATGCATTAAATACAGCGCAGCAGCAATGATACGATGCGAATAAAAACATTGTGCGCGTATATTCGTACTGTTCAGATATAGCGCTATACTGATCATAAATAGCCTTAGTGCGGTGTGATGGGGGATGCAAGCACAGCCCACCCCAGGCCAGTCTAGAGCTGCTGCAATCTGCTGCGGCCATACTATACGTGCGCTAGCTAGCTTGCTTTTACATTACTTACTTTACTTTACTTCTAAAAAGTCCAATGATGATGTCGGACAATGCCTGTTCATCGATCAAAGCCTCAATCTCAATGCTCTACATTTTCTGGGAACTTGTCAAGTTGAGTGTGTGGGGAAAGGACAAAAGTATCTCACAAAATCACACAGTCTATACTGGTTCATAAACAAGATCTTGTTTACTTGACCAGTATTGTCTAATCTATTTGCAGAGGTTGCTGAGATGACATACAAAATTCAGGGAGACTATTCCAGAAATCGACAACTATATCGCTGAAAAAGTATTTCCTCACGTCAAGTCAAGTACACTGTTTGTCCAGTTTTCTTACTGTGGCCTCTAGACTTCCTGTGAGCTAAATGAAAGAGATAAAATTGAGTATCATACATTCCGGTCAATCATCTTCTCGACTAATTCTGTTACGTTACATGTTATCCTCTCTTTTATTTCTCTTTGTATATTTTGATCGGTTTTCATCCTGTGATATGGACTTTTTTTCGATGTGTCCCCGTGAAGACACCATACAGTTTTTTGTTTTTGTTTTCGTTTTTATTTTTGTTTTGTTTTGTTTTTGTTTTGTTTTGTTTTGTTTTTTGTTTATTGTTGTTGTTGTTGTTTGTTTTGTTTTGTTTTGTTTTGTTTTGTTTTGTTTTGTTGTTTTTTTTTTTGGGGGGGGGGGGGGCTACTAGGCCCTATATTTCGTCCAAGCGAGCAGCGCCGCGCCCGCGACCCGACTGTATAGCAAGCCAGCAAAAAGTGTTCGCAGGAGATCCATCGCGTAAGATATTATTATACTCACGGTGGCACGACATTTCTGCTCCTGCAACAGTTGCTCCAGTCTTATTTTCTCTATGGACTTAAGGTTAGGGCTAGAGTTGTGATAGGGTTGTAGGTTTATAGTTTGTATGAGGATTAGGATTAGGGTCAGAGTTACGTTTGTGGTTTGAATTTATGTTTGGCTTAGTGTGCAACATGGGAGCAATTGTCGCAGGAGCAAATGTCATGGAACTAATACTCACACACTGTATCTTAATTTTCTTTGTGTGTAAGATTCCGCTTGTGTCTACGGGTGACTGTATCTTAAATACTGAGGAGGTAATAAAGAAATCTTACACGCCAGATTTACCTGCACCTCTTTAAATTAACGTTTAGACCTAACATATTGATTTAATAGAGGGGAAAACTTCGTGAAAATAATTATGTCATCTTAACTGAGGCTTAAAAGTAATATACACGTATCATACTTGACTAAGGTTGAGTTGATGACTTGCATGATTTTAAATCGATACTGATACTTAATTAACATTTTTGTTGTTGTTTATCGTATTTAAGTGGCCTCTGTTGCACCTCAAACAAACGACAAGCAAACTTCAGATGTTTAAACGTCAAACGTGAAATCGAGAGCTATAGCGCGATTGCTTGGTGGGGTTCAGAGCAGCTGTAAAGTTGGAAAGATTAGAATGTGTCCTTGAACAATCCTGTCATTGTCAGTGCTATTGTGCCCCACCAAAAAGAAGCTGACACACCTTGTCGGTGGGGGGGGGGGGGGGTGGGGGCACATGCGCGTGATAAGGAAGTCGCAACATGTACCATCACTGACAAAAGACAAAAAAAACAACAACAATCCGATGTATTTCAAAGGGCTCTTAAAGGATATTTTCCGTTCAAACGTGAAGGTCAAAAATAATCCTTCAAATCCCAAGTAAATAGACAGCACCACCCATGGGAACAGAAAGACCTTCACACGGACGAATAATTACAGGTGACCGTCGACTTTCTCCTATATACCGTTCTACATGCACGTCGCACTTTTAGAGATGGCTCTTTTTTTTTTTCCCTCGGGGGGGGGGGGGGGGCAAAAGCACTGCGGACTGCAGCCCAAACGATTGAAATTTCTCAGACTTTGTCGTTTTCATAATCGCCATTCAAGAGTATTACATCTACAATGAGAAGTCAGAGTACCCAGTGGTGGAAAAAAAATAAACAACAACTTCAACAAGTACTTGGGTGTTATCGTAAAAATATATTGGATATAATTTTCCTGAGGTTGTGGATTTGGATTTTGTGAAGAGAAAATGAAGTACGGCTTTATCAGAGTTTAAACCTTAATGACCTCTGCCAACGTCGTACTGAGAAAAGCCCAAATAGCACCTAGGAATGATGTGATATGTATTGATCGTGATGGTGGTCGGGTATTTTCTATCCCTTTGCATGTTATAATATTCATATCGAGAGTCTGTGGTATAGTGACAATGTAGCTTGAACGCGGTACAGGGTACAAGACTGCCAAGTACTGAATGCACGGTCGACTAATAAAAACGGATTAAGTGCTTTTTAGATATCTCGACGGCATAAAGAAGATATTAGAACATTTGTGTTGTCTGCTCCTTGGAGCGGGAGTCTTTGTACCCCCCACCAAGGCATATCCACCTTAGACATCCGGTGCAATACAAAGCGAGATCGATCTTCCCTCCCCATTGTCACCATCAACGTTTCTCATGAAGCGGGAATCATCTTAATTTTTCTTTCTTTTTTTCTTCCCCACTAGACATGAATAAATTCAGCAGCAAAACTGGAAGCATTCGAGCATACTGTTTACACTTCGCGTCACGGTGCTTTAACCTTGGAGATTCTATGTACATCATGAAATGTTTGACTGCGAAGGAATAGCACAACAACATTTTAACAATGCATGTTCAAAAGAAACCATTCTCATGAGGATCTCACTCGGACATATGTCGGAAGAGGGGTTCTACCCCTTCGACGTACTTGAGCAATTTCTGTTAAAATAGAATTATGCTCACAAGGCTAAAATAGTATAAAATGATTTGCCTTTGAAGCAACCAGGCAAATACAGTAGTTGTCCTTTATCCTGAATGAGGGCATGTTAATTCATTTCCGGTCTTAAATGATTATTACAATTAAAATGATAAAAAATGATAATGAATGAATAACTGAATTTATCTAGCAGTCGCATCATATTGATGATCATTACAATGGGACCTTTGACAGCTTGAGCCACTTTACTTCTCAAATTTCACATTTCCCTGCTCTGGGAGGGGGAAGTCCACCCCTCCACCCCATATATAGCCCCACCCACCCCCTTCTTCTTCTTCTTCTTCTTCTTCTTCTTCTTGTATCAGTCCTGCGTCGTTCGGATTTGAAGATTATTACAGGCGCGATTCATGCACTGTGCGTGCTGTGCTTGTGTGAATGTGCAATTGTAACAGTTACACCGAAGGGTGCAAGTAAAAATCCATCCGCAGTCTACACTGCATAGCTTGTCATCAGCTTAAGCCGGAAGGCTTCCACTGATGGGGCTGAGGCATGATGCCAGGGGGCAGTGAGTTCCAAGTCCGCACAGTGCGTGGGATAGAAGGACTGTTTATGATGTTCATTTCTGGAGATTGGCAGATGGTAGCCTTGACCATGAACATGTCTTGTTGCTTTGTGGACTGGTGTGATGTAGGGTGCAGTGCTGAATTCTACTAGGTGCCTTTTGAAGAAGAGGACAAGACGCAGAACTTCTCTCCTTTGCAACTGTAGGGAGTGCCACTGGAGTTCATGAATCATGTCTGTCACAGATGAGGTGTTATGATACTGTTGAGGACAAATCTCGCAGCTCTCCTTTGGATCATCTCGATTTTCCGGATGCTCCTCCCTGTATGTGGGTCCCACAGAATAGCGCCAGATTCCAGGGGTGGTATCACCAGAGATTGATAGGCCATGGTCTTGAGTGGAGTGGAGGAGATCCTCAGGTTTCTGCAAAGGAATGCAAGGGTGGTGTTTGCTTTGTTGCAGATGTTGTCAACATGCCTGTTCCAACGGAGGTCTGAGGCAATTGAGACTCCTAGATATTTCACTGCTGGGAAAGCCTTGAGAGGTCTGGCGTGGAGGGTGTACCAAGGAAGACCTCTGGGTGTCTTTTACGGGTGACCCGAAGGACTTGGCACTTATCAGGATTGAACTCCACCAGCCATTTCTTGCTCCAATCAGCTAGAGCATCAAGGTCAGCCTGGAGTTTTCTGGAATCGGTGACAGTCATGCAGGCCAGGGTGCCATCAGCGAAGAGTCTCACACAGGAATTGAGGGGTTAAGGCACGTCATTGATGAGGAATAGGAAGAGGCAAGGCCCGATCGACTGAATCTTGAGGCACGCCTGATTTCACGGAGCCTGCATATGAGGTTTGGCCTACTAGCACAGCTCGTTGAGGACAGTTATAAGTTTTCAATCCATCTGCCTGTATATCTTTTGATACCATAGAAATGACGCTTCTGGGCAAGTCGTTGGTGGTCAACTTTCAAAGGCATTACTTAAGTCCAGTACGACGACGTCTGTTTGATTACCCTCTTGTGCATGTTGTTCTGAAGATTTCGTAGAAATCCAGCGAGTTGTGTTTCACAAGACATTCTTGTTCTAACATACAGCGTATCTAAAGCCATTAATGTAGCGGGTAGAGGATGTCATTTATTGTAGCATGGTGCATAACGCTGCTGTTAATAATGCGTACATTATCTTGCAGCATACGCAGGTGAGGAAAATCGGTCTGTAGTTTGATGGGTCAGATGCACTGCCCTTCTTATAGACATGGACAATGTTTGCCTGGCGCACATGTCTGGAATGAGCCCAGTCTTGCAGGATTTCTCATAGATGCAGGCCAGTATCGGGGCAATAACTGGAGCCAGCTTTTGAATTATTTTGGGGGTTATCCCTTCTGGTCCTGTGACCTTTTGGGGGTCTTCAGCTTTTCAAGAAGTTTTTGGATGCCTGGTGTAGTGATCACAACAGCTGGCATATCTGGATATGGTGAGACTTTCGAAAGAAGATCATCAGGTGGTGGGGTCTCTTGTGTAAACACAGATTCAAACTGCTGATTCAGGGACTCCTCAATTTCTTTTGGGTCAGTTATAATATCGACATCTTTCTTTAACTGTGTTATGCCAGCATGGTCAGTTCTATTATGCTTAAACTTCCGAAATCTCTTCATATCTCTGTATTCATCATTCTCACCAGGAGTATGTACTCTAGGTATGACCAGTGGACCTAGCTCATCATCTTTCTTTGGATGTTCCGTTTGAGATCCCTTAGTTCTAGCAGCCATTCCTCAGGGACCTGGATGTTGGCCTTTCTCTGGTCACGGCACCTTCTGTTCAGCCGTTTATTGAGGAGTGCTTTGATCTCACGGGTAATTCATGGCAGGTTTTACCGTGGTTTGCTCACCGTGTAGGGTACAAATTTTTGGATGCCATATTCGATGTGCTCAGTGAACAAATTCCTCATATACTATATCATTGGCCGATAGGACGTTACTTTGGGAGGTGATTCGGTCCCCCTTGTCTTGATCTGTACAATGGAGCAATCATGGTCTGAGCTGCCCGATTGTGGGATTGCTGATTACTGCGAGGTCCAAGGTGTTTTCTTGCCGAGTAGGCTCCTCAATGAGTTAGGTAAGGCCTTTATCTTCAAGCATTTCCTCAAAGTGTTGGTGGAGGGCTATGGGTAATTGCACCTTTCGATCGTTTTCTCTCGCCAGTTTCATCCTGGAAAGTTGAAGTCCCCAGCGACGAGAACAGTGTGTTTTACGTTGATGCGAGCAAGGGATTCTTCCAGCTCTGCAAGACTTTCAGCATTATGTTCACGAGGTCCGTAATAAGCTCCTATATCAACATTGTCTTACTAGATGCAAGTTCCATACTGCACCAGAGTATCTCGCATTTAGTCTCTAGGGTATCTTCCCATCTCAGCAAGAGGTCATGTTTAGCTGCGATGAAGACGCCTCCACCATGTCCTCCTCCGGGTCGATCTCTGCGATGTACATTGTAGACGTCAGTTGGGAAGCATTCGTTGTTACTATGTATGCTTGTCTGTGAGCCATGACTCGGTTCCAGTAATGATGTCTGGGTCGTGTTACCCTATCAAACACTGGAATGGTTCTCTCTTAACAGGGCTACGGTCACAACTCAGAGCGGCGACCGACCGATTTGTAGCCTGCTCGGTCGCTGCTGAAATTCTGACACCGCTCAGCAGTTTTTGGAGATGCTGAGCAGGCTGTAAAACCCTAGCGATGGTCGAGCAGTGCCCTGTCGATTTCCCGTCGATCACCGATCGATTTTCAGTAAAGTTTTGTCGAAATATGAGGATCTGCAACGCGCAGAGTGCGAGCAGTCACCGAGCGATGCCCTATCGGCAACTGGACGATCTCCCACCGGCCACCGGGCGATTTTTACGAAATCGATCAGCGACCGACGGGTGATCGATAGGTCATCTACCGGTCACCCGTAGGCGTACCGACGGCCAACTGCGATGTGTTAATTAATTAATTAAGATAAAACTCGAGGCAAAAGATCAAGAGTTAAATTATCAACTAACAAACCTCCGCTATGTGATATCACAGATAACTAGAAATTACGAAATAAACAAAAGGGATAAACACCTAAGATGGAACAAAGATTAGAATAGATTAGATTTTTCCAAATTATCTTGTTTGCTTCTATATTTTACAGTACTTTTCTATTCCTATCAAATCGCATATTTTAATTTTCCCCATTTCTTGTCATTCATTCCTTCTTCAATCAATATGCCTTTAATGAATGATAAGGCAACCAAACCATATTTTACTATACCTCAACATATCAACACTAACTTTTTGCTTTCATCTCTTTTTCCCCAAAGTGGTTGCCTCTGACTTCCATGCCCCTCATGTTGGTTGCCGAGATGTTGAGATGCTGAGATGTTGGTGGGGTTTCCTTGCCTCATATCCCTCCCCCTGCTTCTTCCAAATTACGCTAGATTGTCTTCTCCATCTAGTCCCTGGTTTCCTTCAGTGCTTCTGGCATTCTTATCTTAGCATCTTTAGCCCCTAAATCACTCGACGGCGACCGCTCGATCTATTCTCGTGGTTTTCTTTTGTGCTGTTGTCATTTTTGTCTGTATTATTTGTGTTCCCTAAATCGCTCGGCAGCGACCACTCGATTAGGTCAGTTCCTGGGCGGTTCCCGCTCGGACACCGAGCGTATATTGGGCAGCGAGGGAAAACTGGTTGGACGCCGCTGAAATTTTAACTCCGCGTTAAAATTTCAGCGGCGACCGACCGATGCCCTAAAAATCAGTGGCGCCTGGTCGGTCACTGGTCGGTCACCGGTCGTTGTCCGACCGGTTTTGGCTAAAAACTCGCCGACCGGCAGGCTGATTTTGGGGGTTGTGACCGTAGCCGGAGACAGTGACAATTGACATTCAAGATTTTTTTAGGAGCTCCTCATCGATTTTCGCTTAAACCGTGGCTTTTGTCCGGGATTCTCGTTCTTTTGATAAGATGTAACAGTTGGTTGATTTCCAAGTGGTGTGGGCGAAGAGAAAGTTGCCTCCGGTGGTTGGCTAAGTTCACTGTCATTGCTAATCGACTCAAGTGGGTTAAAATAATTTGTCAACTGAAAATCTTGATGGCAGTGTGCGTGGCAGATAGGGTGTCCACATTGGTTGCAGAGCCAAACTGTAAGAGTTTCCCTACTATTAACATTCTTGAGAATCCCTGCTCTCGGATGGTAGGGTATATGCGTGTTCTGAAATGATAGCTGGAGACTAAAGCCCGCCGCACACTATACACGATCTGAGGTCGTACGACCTTCCGACTGTCGGTTTGACGTCACCAAACACCCAAGTTTCAGGTTGTAGGACGTATGGGTCGTACGACCTGATCGGAAGGTTTTGGCACGATGAATATTTTTCAAGTGCTCATGAGTCCAATGCAATCTCAACTTTCAACCAATCATGATTAAGTATTCCATTGACGCTGATGTGCATTTTGATTAAAACAAAAAACAAAAACACAGAAAGGTCGAGACGTAGTAGTCTCCGACTTACCGCATGCATGCTAGCATTAGCAGAGCGACATCGCGCCGCGCCCGCGACCCGACTGTTTAGCAAAAGCCTCACGGTCTGATATTGTCATATTTTGTCTACGCCATCGACCTTTATTTTGTATTTTCACATCATGTAATCAGCTTTTTTCTCTTTCTCTCTCTCTCTCTCTCTCTCTTCCTCTTCTTTCCTATTTCTTTTCTGCATGACAGCGACTAAGTGTTGGGATTTGTCTGGGTATTGTTCAGGGCTAGTTTCGTGTGTATTCTTAGTTCATGTAATTCGGTTTTGCAGTTTCGCTTTCCACGTATATAAAATATAAATAGCAGGTCATTGTTAATTTGATTTATATGTTTAGTGGAATGCACCCTGCAAGCAATGTTTTTGTTTGTATGTTTGTTTGTTTTTAAAGCATTTCTCCCCATTTCAAGCATTTTCATATTTTAAAAATGTTTTTGTTGTTTTCCTTTTCACCCTCTTTGTTAATGGCATACTCATGATTTTCACTTATCATACGTTGTAATGTCAATATATGCAACTATATCTTCTGCCAAATTTAAAAAAAAAAGTATTTTTTAGATGTATTGTTGGAGATAGGAAATGAGTGAATGGATGCGTGAGTGTCGCATGAGTGTCAATGTATAGTAACTACCGTTGACCTACTCAGTTTTATTCATACTCTATACGGGAGTAAAACCCCGTGTTAGTCAAAAAGTAAAAAACTACGTCCTGGAGCTATCTTTTTCAAATTAGAATAAAAAATGAACCATTGATTTTATCAGGGTGTGGACACATCTTCTGTTACAGGTCGTTATCCCGCGCGGTCCGGAGTCTACAGCGCCCCTGGTGGACCGCGTGTGTTCCTCCCCGAAACTCGATCCGGCCTACCAAGTAGCGAGTTAACGATGGCCGAGGCACTCAAGAAGGCAGGCTATACCACAGGCATGGCTGGCAAGTGGCATCTGGGTGAGAACTGTTATTATTATTATCATCATTGTTATTATTGTTATTATTATTATTATTATCATTGTTATTATTATCATCATGATTTTATTTTAGCACGGAACCTGCTTCAGCCATTGGCTGTTCTTCAGCTGGTCCGTGCCCGATAAAAATCGCATATACATCATCATACATTATACAATAACAAACATATCAAACAAGCAAAAAAAAATACAATGCATTGATTGAAATAATAAAAAATACACAAATACAAGAAAGTACACACACAAAAAAGCCAAACGTTTACCCTCTCCCTTCCCCCCGTCCATTTATAACATAATACTAAATATCGTCATAATATATATCTTTATCCATCAAATATGTTTCATAAATTAACTCCATTTCTGTCTTATACTTTAACACTTGTCTTAAATCCAGCAGATGACTTATTTTTTTTATAAAGGATGTACAGGAAGTTGATTCCATCGTGTGATTTCCCTATTCGATAAACTCCGTTTCTTAAGATTTGTACGTGGTCTTGGTAATTCTAAATTCCTACATGTTTCTCAAATTATGATAAAATTCTTTAAATACAAACTATTTCATAAACTCACCAGGCATCATTTCGTGGACAATCTTATACATAATATACAACACATGTTTATCTCTCCGTACTGAAAGATTATCAATATTCAAACATTCATAATATATATCTCGACTAGAAAATTTTCACTCAACATTGAGAACCACCCGGAGTGCCCTATTTTACATTCGCTGTAAATTTTCCAAGTACCCTTTCCCAGCATTCCCCCATATTATACTACAATAATCAAACTTATTTTGTATTACAGATTTATAAAATGTTAAAGCAGTTTGTTGTGTAACATACGGTCTATCTTTTACTGTATTCTTTCTTAGATAATCAATATGTTTATCCCAATTTAAATGCTCATCAATAATAAATCCGAGATACTTGCAGTGCGTAACGCGTTTGAGAGGAGTATTCTAAATACATACATCTGAAATAACAGTTGACTTAATTCGTTTCTTAGTTCCAATCAAAAGAAATTCACATTTTATTTTTTTTTTTACAAAGCAAGTCTATTCTTTTTCAATCATGAATCAATAAACAATAAGTCTGCATTTAATGAATCTGTCAATGTTTTTCGGATATGCGCTGGCATGATAAACACATGTGTCATCTGCGATGTATTCAAACACAGAGGTAGATCATTTACATATAAGACAAATATCAGTGGACCGAGGTTAGACCCCTGTGGTATTCCGCATTGCATCATCTGCGAGCTGGACTAAATCCAATTTACACAAGTATATTGCATCCTATAATATATAGGTAGCTGCGGAACCATTGTAGGATCGAGCCGTCCTGTCCAGCAAGCCGTTAGCTTATTCAAAAGAATGGAATGATCGACCGTGTCTGTAGGCTTTCTTTAGTCCATTTTATTTACAGGTGTGAGCCCTATAGGGCTCACACCCGTAAATACAATGGAATGTCCCAGACCCCTTCACAAATTCGTACCAAAGATACCAAAATAAATGAAGAAAAAAATTAATTAAAAATCAATGATGTATAGTTTGGCAAAACTGAATAGCTGTAGATATTGAGTATAAATTCCTCTACAAATTGCACTTTGGATGGAAGATGAAAGCTTTTCTGGTGGAATTTGAGGGGACTATATTTCATTGGGTACGTGTACGGAAAATGGGTGATTTTTTGAGTGACAAGAACTCGTAGTCTGGCTTTGCGGACCCCTGGACAGAATTTGGACTGAAGAATCCACCCTGAAAATTTGATGGATGGAAGGGTATATCTCACTTATCCAGGTTAGTGAAGCTGAAACACCTCATTTCTCCCAGCTATTTTACAGAATTTTTTGAAATTATTTAAAAATTTGAAATTTGAAAATTTTTAACACACATCCCTATGGGGAAGAGAATTCATACAGTCAGCAATTTCTTTTTTTATCATAATTTATACATCATCATCACATTCTATTTCAGTTATTTTCATAGAATCATTTTTCTGGCATTAAACTCGTCAGTGATTTCCATATATATTATCACCAGACTGACCTCTACTTTCGTTTATACTTCGAGTAATGTAATTTGTCTTTGCTTGACGAATACATGCAGTAACCTTATTTCTTAATACTCTATAACATCTCCATTCATCAGCGTCACCGTATCGTCATACTTTTTTCTTTTGTTAATTCCTTTGTCTGATCAGTAATAAGATGTCATTGTTAATCCATGGAGATTCTTTTTTCTTGATACGAATTTTCTTTACAGGTGCGTGTCTGTCAAGTACACGTTTCAGTGTATTTTCCAAAAAAAAAAATCATTGGGCATCGTTTACACTGCTCTTGTTGTGTAATTCTGTAATTCTTCCCACGATATAGCAGCAACATCTTCCACAAGTTTCTCAACATTTACTTTCTTCATATTCAATATTATCATTATTGTTATTATTATTATTATTATTATTATTATTATTATTATTACTATTACTATTATTATCATTATTATTATTATCATTATTTATTCAGCATTTCAGATAAGTGTACATGGGTAAACACAAGAAACTTTTGATTCAGCATAACAAAGATAAGATGAATTATAACACATAGACAAAGCACAAATGAGAAGAAAAAACAAACAAACCTAGATTGATGTACTTTTTATCAAACTGCATTTCCTCCCTAACCCCCGCCCTCTATCGCTCCCCCTCTTTCACTGGAGTTCTGTCTCTGTCTCTGTCCTCTTTCCTCTGCATCTTTATATATTCCAGGGTTTTTCTTCCTCTCTCTCTCTCTCTCTCTCTCTCTACTGTATTTAAGAAAGAGTGTAATATGTAGTAATCAAAATATGGAAGTTCTGCGTCGGTGTGTAATAGATAGGTATTAAGAGTAAAAATAGTCATAGAGAAACACCGCAAGAGCCAAAAAATTGGACTGACGTTCCTCTGATAAAGATCTTTGACCGAAACGTCAGTCCATTTTTTTTTTTTTGGCTCCTGCAGTGTCTTTGACTGTCTATGACTGTTCTTACACTTGACATCTATATATGAATAGGTATATAGTTGTATGTATATATATATATATATATATATATATATACTCCTAGATGGGTCATTTGGAAGACATTTCCATTTGTTTTATATGCAAATTTATTATTACATGTTCAATGGCAGTTTACGCGATGGAGACACGAAAATTGTCTCCTTAATGACCAGTTGTCTCCCTAATGAAGACACTTCCCCCCAATATGTCTCCCTAAGGTGCCAACTAGGGATATATATAAATAGGTATATAGTTGTATATATATATATATAAATATATATATATATATATATATATATATATATATATATAGTAATTGTAATGCGCAATACCGTACTTTCGCTTTTTGCCTCTCATTCGAGTATGTCTCTCTTTATTAATAAATGTTTCGAGGTTTCTTTGTTTGTTTGTTTTTTTTTTTCTATTTTACGCTGGCGTTAATGAATGGAGGTGTAATGATTTAACCATCAATCAATCGTTTTACTGGGTGATAGAAAATACAACAGTGAATAATCAGCCAATGAATGAATATCTCACATCTGAACATAATTGGCATCAACCTTTTCGATTAAAACTGACTGGGCTGTGAGTTGTGTAAGGGTGTGTGTGTGTGTGTGTGTGTGTGTGTGTGTGTGTGTTTGTGTTTATATACACTGGTGTGTGCGTAGATTATGCGAATGTGTGAGTGTGTGTTTTGAATTATTTCTTACAGTGCCGGTATATGGGTTAAAGGTGATGTACATGTGTGTGGTGTATGGTGTGTGTGTGTGTGTGTTTGTGCGTGTGCGTGTGTGCGTATGTGTTTGTATTCTGTACGTTGTAAATAAGTTCGATGGAAAGGTGCTCTGGTGTGGGATGTCTGGATTGCAAACAAGATTCGAAGCTGAAGAATGCATTGTTGTATTTTTACTCCCTCTATTTCTTCAGCTTTTTAGTTAACCTTTTTTGTCTTTTTCTAAGAAATATTTTGTGCAATATTTATGTAATTGCGATTTTGTTGCTGTAAAATGCGTTGAATGTCATTGTCTGTATTTTGCATGTCGTTCTGTATACTGAGTGATTACCGTAATGTTTGGGACACTTACTAACTCTGCACAAAATTTAACGTCCGAAAAGGAATTTCATGTATATTTTTACGTGACAATGAAATACTTTGAACTTTGATGCTGGTTCCTCTTTCTGTGCTGCTGATCGTGTGGTTTAAAGGGATCGTACAGCTTTTGGTTGAGACCTAATTTCAGGTTTCTAACATTTTTTGGTGAGATAATGAGAAACCTCATGAAATATGAAAGAGCATGTAATTCTATATGGAATTCAACGTTTATTATTTTGAGGAAAATTGGTTTTGAAATGGCTGAGATATCCAAAAATGAGCGATTCTAATAAAGTGTGGGACCCACACTTTATTGCGATCGCTTTGTTTTACTTTGTTTTTGGATGTTTCAGTCATTCCAAACCCGATTTTCATCAAATACACTTTGAATTCCTCTTAAAATGGTATGCTCTGTACTATATCATAAGTGTTTTCTTGGTATCTCGCAAAACGTTAAAAGCCCAATTCTCATCTCCACCAATACTGTACCATCCCTTTAATACATTATGTTACATCTCTTTACGAAAACTGAGTAGGTCATTTACTGTTTGGGCCATGTCAGACATTTTGATTACAGAGTGTTGGTAGACACTATAATGTATGATGTATGGACATCCCTTTGAGACTCTTTCTTATACGAATATCCCTTAAGAGTAAGGACCACGCATTTCACGTGCCATCTTTCGTATGTCACTTGTGATGCTGAAGCAGGGATTAAGAGAATGGAGTCTTTTGTGCCTCCAGTACCCTGTTATTACCCATCGTTTCCCTCTCCTCTCCCCCTCCCCCACCCCCTTGTCCACCTCGGACTTACTACTTTCCTCACTATCGTTCTATCCTCTCATCAATCTTTCCTTAGAAGAGAGCCGCCTTGTGTTTGTCAATGTGCGTTGGTATGTGTGCATGTATGTGTGTGTACATGTATTGCTCTGTCTGTCTTTTTTTTTTTTACTACCGCTTAGGGAAATTGTTATTGTTGTTGTTGTTTTTGCTACTATATGTTTTTTTTTTTCTGTATGACTGGACTGCATTCTACAAGCTCTGCTTTTTAGCAGTCCCCTCCATTTCCAGCAAATATTGTTTATGCATTTATACCACAGTGACATAGCAGTTACTTTTTGTATCTCTGTTGATAATTTACCTGTATCTTTTTTACAATGTTATTTCTCTTCATCGCATTGTGGTACTGATTTCCTGACATCTGTGTATACGAATGTTTCATTGTACTTCCAATTATTTTGTTTGTTGGAAATGAAATAAATCAACTTGAACTTGAACTTGAACTTGAGTCACAACCGTCTTATTTCCTTCGCTAGATGTACGATGCCGCCAGTCGAAAATATTTGAAGCATATACCAAACTGGATCTGCAGCGCAGATAGGAAGACTCACCAGCCACTTTCCATAAGGAAGATATGTCTTTGTGATCACTCTAAATTCCTTAGATTGAAATAGATTGTAGTCAGGGACCAATCCAAAAGTTGGATTGAAGTTTTCAATCTAATAGAGTTAGAATTCAATCTTATTCGATTGAAACTTTCAATCCAATTTTGGATTGGTCCCTGACTACAATCTATAAGAATGACTTTCAATCTACGGAATTTAGGGAGATATGGTAATTACTTTTCGCCATCCCTACTAATAAAATATAGGTGATCAATGACGATAAAAACACGGGAACGCACGAATAGAAATTTGGGCAAAAAAAAAAATGATGAAATAAAAATGAAATTTACTGGGCATGCCCGGGCATAGATTTGATAATCTATCAATAAAGAATAATACTTGAAGATTATTCCATATCAGTTTTATTTGTGGGAATTAAATAGAAAAGTGATACAACCGGCTTGCCATTATGGTACAGTTTTTCAACACCTTCAAATGATACAACTGTGATTTACACTGCTGCACAAATTTATGGACGGGACTGACTTGGTTTTATATGCTTTATCACAAAGTGAAATTTCATTTCGTTCAATAAATAACACCCAAAATATAGTCAACATTATGTTTACATTCAAAAGGGATCTTCAGCTTGCTCAACAAGACGGCGGCATCGAACATCGATCATCAAAGGCACAAACGCACCTATGGAATTCTGTTGTACATAAACAGAAAACTGGCAACTGTTTGAATAATTATACAGCCAGTTGGAACTCCATCTTAAAACCTCCTTAGTTGAAGTCTCGGCAATCTTGGCATCCATGGAATTTTTTTTTTTTTTTTTTTTTTTTTTTTTAGTGAGAATAAATATCAAGTAAGAGGAAGGAGAAAAAGACAGAAAAGAAAGAGAAGTGGGGAAAGATTAAAAGAAATGTGATAGTTGTAAAAGAAATGCAAAAGGAAATAAGTGCAAATCTCAAGAAAAAATGTCAGAATTAAAGGTCCAGTTTACCTTTGTGAGCAGTGATTTAAAAAATGTTCAAGTTATCTTATTTGATGCATATATTATAGATTTGTTGTATCGCAAAACATCCTTCCATATAAAATCTTCGCAATAAAGCATATAGAATATGAGATATCAGTGTTTTTCTCAATTAATCGTAACTGTAGACGGTTTAGTCTGGAAACATTTTTATCATAACCATTGTTCACATTTGTGTATTTGCCGATTATACGGATTCAACTTTTTACAGTGGTTGTTTCTATCCCTAACTCACATTTTAGAACTATTCTAAAACACTAATGCTGCTTTTGTTTCATCTGCTTGAGGGAGAAATGCAGCTGTTTGGTTGTGATCGATATATATATTATGATATGGTTGGCATGACGAACCTATCTAACATCTCTGGTGAAGATCAGAAGAGCAAAATATGATATTACAAGGACGCGGACTCCAAGGCCAGTGTTCCTTTTGAGCACAGTCTGACATTAACTCCTTCTCGACATAATTTTATTTCAGGCATAAACAGTAAGACCAGAGACGATGGCACCCATCTCCCGATGAACCATGGTTTCGATTTCGTGGGACATTTCCTGCCATTTACCAACAGCTTTGCCTGTGATGATACTGGGGTAAGTTGATTGCAATTCTTTATTTGTACTGCTGACCATAAAGTGGACATATGGGACTACTGCCCCCTGACTATTGCCTTCTGGACGACAGGCATTCGGACAATCATTGCCTTCGGAACCCAGTTTTCTCGTTCATTATCAGATGTTACTCCAAGTGGGAGCAGTCAAGTCTAACCAAGGAGGTACTAGGCCAACTTAGTACCTTCTTGGCTTTATAACCAGTCTGTTATATCCCACGGACTCCGCTAGGAAATGCTGTCCACGAATTGATCAGGAATTAAGTGGCCTATAACCGCAACTCGTAACCAATTCTGTGAAAAAGAGAGCGGGTGGGGGTGGGGGGGGGGGGGGAGGAGCTGGGGAATAGTGCCCATTAAATTGCACAGATATAAATTCTATCACCCTGGCGATAATCCATGCCAAATTTGGTAAAAATCTGACCATACGTTTTCAAGAAGAAAGTGAAAATGTGAAGATTGACCTGATTTTGTCTCTTCCCTCCCCCGATCTGCCACATACTTTAAACTACAGTCACTAATCTAAGTTACACACAGCACTAGCTTAGCTTTCCACTTAGTTTGACAGAAGAAAATTTTATTTTGTACTCAGATTCCTTAATATGGGGGGGGGGGGGGGAGGTTATCGGTCTCCCGCCAAGACGAACTCGAAGCTGCCTTCATCAATATTAACTTAGCTCTATCATTTCTGGTTCTACAGAGAAGAAGATTCTTCTTTTTTTTGTAAAGATTCCTTAATTTTGAGGGGTTTGGACCCCGGGGGGAGGGGGCATGGTGCCTATTTGAATAGACTAAGATCTTATGCCCCTGGGGATGCTACTTTCTAAGTTGGGTGAACATTCGCCATGGGGTTGTCAAGAAGGAGATGAAAATGTAAAAAGTGTAGGCCTACATATGACAGACAACGGACACCGGACGAGTGATCGCAGTCAAGCCTTTGGCTCAGGTGAGCTAAAATACTTAAGAAGCGCGATCCTCGTCTAACAACACGGTGCCCCCTTGCCCCTTGATAATGGTACTTTCATCTGTCGGTCCGTTTTGAATTTCATTGCACAGCGACTTATGGATTTCCCCGATGTCAAGAAATGTTTCCTGTTCAAGAAGGACACCATCGTAGCCCAACCGTTCAATCACACCTACCTCTCCCAGACCTTCGTCAACGACGCACTTTCATTCATCGCTGACAACATCGATAACCCGTTCTTCTTTTATTTCCCGCTCGCCCACCCACACGTGTCGCTGTTCGCATCGCCTCCCTTTGTAGGATCTTCGAAACGAGGTGCGCCATAGTTGATAGGATGAAATATAAATCTTACACAGTGTATATGTTTTATGTGTGTGTATACAAACATAAGATATTATGGAAGGGCTATTGAGATGGTGGAGATAGAAAATATAAAAATGATTGAATTATTACATGATTATTACATCATTTTGACGTTTGTGTTATCCATGTATATTGTTTGAAAATGAAAATAAAACAGGAATGAATGAAAAAAATAATGAAATAATGGAGATTTTAAAAAAAATGGACCATAACTTTACAAAATACTGAAAAAGGGTGCCATGCAATACAATGATTATCATCATAATGACCCTGCATTATGAACCAAAAAACAATTGCCAGACGTGAGTTTAGGCAAATTCTGAAAGAGCAGATTCTAAGCTTTAAAATGATGTTTAAGTCAATTCAAATGGACTTACCTACAACCTATCTAAATATGGGAAAGAAAGCACACACTAAAAAAAGAAAAAAAAAATCAAACTTTCAAAGCATCAGAGCTGAAAGTAACTAGAGTGTAAAGGATTTTTGATAAATGAAAAGAGGCCTTCACACTATTCTACAAAAAGTGTTCCATATCTCATTTTCCTCAAACTTTAGAATAATGTAGAAGATCTGCGATTTGCTCTTTCAGAATAAATGAAAATCCCAAAGTTGACTATGATAGGATGACCTTTTTCACCTATTTTGAGTCCTCCATAAAATTTGGGAGTGCGACTCATTCTTGGTTTTGTGATGCACGGTCACGACATTGTCATCCATGCTTGCAATTCTCGAAGAGAAAGAGTAGCATCCTCCAAGATTATTTCGTCAAATTTCCCAGTTATTGCAAACTTTCTGCATGCCTATTTCAGATACTATGCTTCTGTATACACCCTCCCCCTCTCCCTTTCTCTCTATCGGTAGGAGAATACGGCGACAACATCAACGAAATGAACGACGCCGTTGGGCAGGTGCTGCACGCCCTCGAGGAGCACGGTCTGGCTGAAAACACCCTGACTCTCTTCATCTCCGACCACGGACCACAGCCAGAGTACTGCGCCCATGGCGGGGACGCGGGAATCTTTAAAGGTACGTCTGTATAGGCATCTGCTCACTGCAACAAATTTATCTATTTATTTCTACATTTAAAAAATAATATCATGCATAGGACTGAGTTTGTGACTATGGTAAAGCTTAACTTAAAAAAATCGAAGACTTAAGGTAATCATCTTTCCTGTCCACTTTTAAAGGAGCTCCCCATATATATTCCGTTGATTACGTATCATCACGAGTACAAATTCATCCATAATCAATTAGTGATGGGGTTCACGAAGTTCATCTCGAAAATACCAAAATCATTATGATCAGTCTCCCAGCCCCTCCCCATTCGCTCTGCTACTCTCCTCTTTCTCAATAAGGGTACAAATGCATTGTCTGCCATCATGGTCATTGTCATATCCCATGTGGTATATAATCATGTAAACTGTTACATGTTGTGATAGTGTGCTATTTACAGGTGTGTAGACCTATGCACAGTTGAATACATGTGCTCCGTGTTGCAGGCAAAATACTTTACGGGTAGGGGTAGCTCGAAAAACGGTTCAGTTAACATTATACAGTGAGTAAATGTAATAGTATTTGCATTCGTTGACGTACCAGGGATGCTATGCTTTTTTATTTTACCGACATTCAGGTTACAAGTCCAACACCTGGGAGGGTGGCATTCGGGTTCCTTTCATCGCCTACTGGCCAGGCACAATCACGCCACGAAAGTCGGACACACTGGTCAGTTCACTGGATATCCTGCGCACCTTGGTGGATCTCGGCGGAGGCTCCCTTCCAAGTGACCGCCTGTACGACGGGGAGATCATAACGGACGTCCTCCTCAACGACGCGCCATCGCCGCATGACGCGCTATTCTACTACTGCGAGGACCGGCTAATGGCAGTTCGATCTGGCCCATACAAGGTTCATTATTACACACACCGCGTGCAGACTAAGGCAACATTTGCCACCCAGTGCTCGGCTGACGGACTCCCGTCACGGCATTACACGGACTGCGACCAATGCTACGGCTCCTGCGTGTCTGCCCACAACCCACCCCTTGTCTACAACATTGAGAATGATCCCAAGGAGACCTACGCACTTGATCCCAACTCTGATCTGGTCCAGCAAGTCTTAGCGGACCTCCAGGACACGCTCAAGAACCACCATGCTTCAATGATCCCCGCAGATCCGATTCTTCAGGACCAGGACCCGGACGGAGGCAACATTCCATGTTGCAACCCCGACACTGGGTGCATCTGTAACTACGGACCCGTGGACGGCCCGTACAACTATAGATAGAGAGATGAGGAAGGTGTTCTTACTTTGGCCGCAAAAATATTTGGGGGAGAGTAACCCACCCTTACAAAAAGGAAAGTGTTGTGGTAATACCACATGATCAGTAGGATATCCACAGGATATACCACAGGAATACTCCTGTGATATTTGGGACATTATCACAGGACAGATACCACTGGATAACCACACAATATTACTTCAATAAATACCACAGGAAATACCATACGCTATACCTCTGCACTATCACTTACCATGCACCCAGCATTAAAAAAAAAAATACAAATCAAAATACATGTACTGAAATCAATTGAATTGAACTGCAATCAGCTGCATAGATCGAAAACAAAGTCTGGAAGAACCAATAGCCATATATCCAAGAATTTAAGTGATAGGCGAGTGGTGATTTGAGGGATTGAAACACACTGATTTAAGGTAGTTGGCCCTACTTAATAACCTATATAGTCCAGGGCCCTGTTCTGTCTATGTACTCGTGATATTTTTTTTTTCATAAAAAGTCAATAGACTTCATGAAGTCTCCAATATCCAGAATGGCAGCGTGATCCATGAAAAGGTGTCAAAGTATATAATACGGTAATTAACTTTCCGCTCTCTCCAACAAATTAGCGTTTCATGATGGTGATACCTTTCTACACTGAAACAAAATTACTTTAACTATCAATTTCCAATCTCACTAACTTCTAAATGGCTCCCGATACTTATCTAGTTTCCAACCTCCATTCTTGCCGCCTCAGCCACCTGTTGCTCCAAAAGAGTCGGGTGAGCCTCTCGATCCGACACCTTTTCAACCTGGAGGCGGATTCCCGTCGGGTGCTGTTGGACGAATTGGCCTTGCTTCTCCATAGGCATACACCCGATCAACGAAGAGTTTCCAGGGTTCGCGTCGCGAAAAGTAGGCCAGCTTGCCCGCTGCGCGGGCCGCTCTCATGGCGGGCATCTGCTCCCGTCGAAAGTCCCTCACTCGCTTCGGGAGATCCTTCGTAACAGACATCCTCGTTCCCTTGAGATTTTTTGTGTTCTGCATCACCGTAGTGCGGTCTTTGTACCTCAGGGCAGGAAGCGAGCGATATTATGGGCGCGGTCTCCCTGTTGCATTCAACCGATGTGCCCGCTGAAACTCAATCTCCTCTACTTTCTCGCGTTCCAAGTTCAGGTGTTCCACAAAAAACTGACGGAGCACTTTTTCAGAGCCCTCCCTTTCCTCCTTTTCTGGAAGGCCATGGAATAGCAAATTTTCCCGGCTGATGTATGACTGCATACCATCCAGCTCCTGATTCACCTTTTCTCTTTCTTCCTTCAGTTTACTTTCTAGTTTTGGTATTTGCGTTTTCAGCTCCTGGATGTTTTGGTCGTTGAAGTTGACAGATTTCACGACTTCATCCACTTTCTCTCCGAGCTTCTTGATCTTGGACTCAAATTTCCTTTCCATGCTTTGAATGCTCTCCAAAACCCTGTCTATCTGTGTCTCCATAAGTTTTTTGATAGACGGCAGTAACGTGGGGCTTTCCGGCGTGATGAAAACCGGGCTCGAGGCTGTAACACTCGAAGGAGTCCGTAGCCGTTTCCCGCTATGGGTTCCCCACTGCCCGCTGCTACTTGCCATTTTTGAAAGGTGGACTTGAAATTCCAGAAATACACGCTACGCAATGGGTGGTGGAGGAGAAGGCCGTGACCGCGTGTTCACTCCTTGACGAACATACCGAAATCTATCAAAAGATATAATCGATTTTAAATTTCCTTACCACACAGGCTGCCATAGACTTCTGATAGAAATCAACTTTGTAATCAATTTTAACTCTTCATAAAACAGGGCCCTGATATATAGGTCTTCAACTTCAAACAACAGTCTCATGTCCTATACGTAGGTACCATCCTATTCCTACATACTTCTAAATAGTCATCCTATTTCTAGAGAGTCATTAGGTTTATCAATACATGTTATACATAGGCCATTTAGTTGTAATGCATTAATGCATGGTTACTAACTAGATAACATTATTATTAGAATATCAAACTACCTTTTCATAACAAAATTTATGACATTGGGAATAACATAATAATATTAGAAAATTTCTGATTAAGTACAAAGTAAGTCCCAGCATACATTCTTTGAATTCAAAAGTCTTTTGTATGTATGTTCCAAAATTTAAGATTTCTTTTTATGAATATTCATGAGCTATGTAAAATATGTACCACATTAGGAGTACCACAGGAGTACCACAGAAATACCACAGGAAATGCTGTACATCAGTGCTCCCACTTACCATCCAGCTTCAAATCAGTTATGGTCTTGTTCATCCAACTGGTACTGGCACGACTTAATTCCAGAATGGTCTAGGTAACTGGCATTAAATCTTGTACCATATAAGATATATACATTATCTCACGGATGCCACAGCTGACTAATATTCACATTACCGCATGATCGAGCCTGTGGTACATTAACCATCTAGTACTGAGATATCAGATATTCTCACAGTATTTTGGCAACATCTGGTACCACAGGATAGATTGCCTTACCACATAGCTTGGTAATGCTGTACATGTTAAGTAGGCCTACTACTAAATCGATTGTTATAATTCACAACTCATCTATCAATTAAATTCTGAAATATGATTTTTTTTATTCCAGTTGGTACTGCTTTGTGGTATTGTTCTGTGGTCGTCCTGTGGTATTTTTCTGTGGTACTTTCTACTGTATTTTGTGTGGTTTTGCTGTGTGGTACTGCAGTGTGATATTGTGTGGTTTTGCTGTGTGGTACTCCTGTGTGTTACTGCTGTGTGGTATTGTCCTGTGGTAGTCCTGTGGTATATGTCCCAAAATAATAACAATGATAGCTAGTTTTTATATAGCGCATTTCACACTTGTTAACGTCTTAATGCGCTTTACAGACTAAAACATCACAGGAATATCATAAAAATTATGGTACTTTCTCCTGTGAACTCTACCTGAGCGAGTTCAGGCCAGTTACTGAAGTTCAGCTTCGACGTCTTATCATGCTATCTCCACCGAAATCTTGCAGTCTGGACCCTCTTCCAGCTGCTCAAAGAGTGCCTTGATGAGCTGCTTCCGGTTCTAAAAACATTATTAACACATCGTTGTAATCGGGTATAGTTCCAATACCATTCAAGACATCTCTTGTTTCCCCTCTGTTGAAGAAACCGAATCTAGATCCCGATCGATGTCCTGAGCAATTGCCGATCAATCGCCAATCTGCCATTTGTAAGCAAGCTCCTTGAAAGGAATGTGTCTACACAGCTGATCATCTGCTTCCCGCAAACCAGTCAGCATACCGCAACTTCCACTCCACAGAAAATGTATTGTTAAAAGATTTAGTGGTCAATGATCGCCTTCTTGCTGTTGACAAGGGCAATGGGGCTGCTCTTCTTCTTCTCGACTATTCGGCTGCGTTTGACACGCTCGACCACGCGTTGCTACTACAACGACTTAGTAATGACTATTCCATCACAGTCACTGCCATCCAATGGATCAAGTCATGTCTTTAAGATCGCACACAGAGGCCGGTGATAATCAATGGGACCTCACGTCCTAGTTCTATCAGCTGTGGAGTTCCACAAGGATCCGTTGCCAGCCCCCTTCTTTTTCTCCTCTACAGGTCCGCTCACGAGAATCCTCAGTTGTCATCATGGAGTCAACTACGTTATGTACGCTGACGACACTCGAATTTATATGATAATATTATATCACCTGGCGATAGGATTGCTGTTGTTAACTCACTGAGAGAATGTCTCAATGACATCAAAGCTGGTCCACTGCCAACAGAGACTCCGTCTGAACTAAGACAAGTCTGAACTCATCCATTTCTCGTCACAGTTTAGGAGCACAGATCCTCTATCAGATCTAACTACTCAGGATGGGGTTATAATGGGTTAAGGTCTCTGAATGTGTTAGAGACCTTGGCTTTACTTTGGACACGCACTTGAACACCATATCAAAACATCCTGTAAATCTGCATCTTGGGGTATTTACAAAATAGGGAAGATCAGGCGTCTGCTTGATCAATCATCTACTGATTACTGCAACTCCCTCCTTGCCGGCCTCCCTCTTTATCACATATTCCCTCTCCAACGTATTCAAAATTCAGCCGCTATATTAGTCACTCTTAGTAGGAGACATGACCATCGATATCTCCTCATCTATTTAAAGTCCTCAAAACTCATCTGTTTAATCAGTTGTATTTTTTTTTAGGCGCACACAGTCAGTTATTAACTTTGTATCACTGTATCACATGTATTGTTTTTTTCTGTTATTCTTCTTTTGTGACTGTAAGTTTGGTTTTGCATTGTTCTCTAGTGCTATGTGTTTTCTAGTCTTTTTGTATGAACAGCACCAGTGCGCTTAGAAACACCATTATAAAGCGCCATATAAATGCAATTACTACTACTATTATTGTTTTTTGCTCTGGTTTTGTTTTGTGATACTGTATGGCTTTGCTGTGTGGTATTGCCCTGTGGTAATCCTGTGGTAGGGCCTAGACTGTCCTAAATACCAAAGGAATATCCTGCGGTATTTTCCTGTAGTACTTTATCTCCTGTTACATTTTCTTTGGTTTTGCTGTGTAATACTCCTGTGTGATATTTCTGTGTGGTACTGCTGTGCGGTACTGTATGGTTTTGCTGTGTGGTACTCGTGTGTGGTACTGCTGTGTGGTATTGTCCTGTGGGAGGTAATCCGTGTGGTAATGTATATCATAGGGTATACATTACCACACGGATACCACAGCTGATGGCTTTTGTCATTACGACACGAGTCTGTGGTACAATACCCATGGAGTCATATGGTGTTGAATATGCTCACTGAATTTTGTTAAAATTGTAGTAATAGTTTTAATACATATACAACGTGAGCAAATCTCTGTCATTCAGTATGAGGACATCTCACTAAACTGTATCTTTGATGTTTAATGGTGATAGGTGAAATATTATCTATTATTGTTTCGAAATCTCATTGACACTATATAATATGTGCATCGTGAAAAGGGGTTAGTAAATGTAGTACTTTACCTAAATAATTGGTTTACATAT
Source organism: Diadema setosum (assembly GCF_964275005.1). Lineage (NCBI taxonomy): Eukaryota > Metazoa > Echinodermata > Echinoidea > Diadematoida > Diadematidae > Diadema > Diadema setosum. Next base: position 39,199,052 of record NC_092693.1, on the reverse strand, counting down.
TTATCTCGGTCCTCATGGAATTTCGCCCTTATTTATATTTTTTTAAGTCTCATGAACATAAAGCAGTGGATAGACTGTGTACTCATCTTTCCTAGCAGTGAATTTAGGAATTAAATGGAAACCGAAAATATATAATCTGCACAATGTATATCAACAAGACACACTGGCAATGTACAGAGGATAAAAGCATTTTATTCAAGGACATGTTTACAAGAAAGAAGATGCTTTTAGAGACACTTATTCATCAAAGTCTTCACGGTGATCATATGCAGGAAAGTTTATCAACTTTCTTCTTTGAAAGTCCCATCACAAATTGAGCAAAACAAAAACCAACAAAAAAAAAACCCCAAAATAGAATAAGAATCAAAAAGAAAAAAATAGAAGCAGAAAAAAGAGAGAAATACTTAAGGGTGTTTTATTTTTAATTCTATCTGCAGAAATATGATTTCTATAAGGTTGCAACTATGCGTGCATGCAAGGTATTTTTCGTGACTATTCATGATCAGTTCTTGTAAGTTCTGTTTGGTGTATTCAAAGTTAAGCTCTTGATATCTTTTCCATTTTTCAACCTTCGCCTGTCATTTCATATTCTTTTGAATAAATACCTCATTTGCTTCTGGGATGTTTGTGGCCTCAGATCACTATGTCCAGTGAAATTTTCAATCTACAGGAGAGAGAGAGAGAGGGAGGGGGGGGGGGTGCACGTCACGAGACCGACACCCACGGGTCATACAACCCACGAGTCATACAGCCCACGAGTCATACAGCTCACAAGTCATACAGCTCACTTATAAGTCATACAGCCCATTAGTTCGACACTATAAGCTAACTGGAAGGCCCACGAGACCGACACTATCTGTCGAACTCGTGGGCGGTTTTTACCTATGAATGTCGAACTCATCGGCTTAATTTATTTGCCTAGTGTCGAACTCATGGGCTGTGTGACTCGTGAGCTGTATGACTTATGGACCTGTTTTCAATGTCGAACTCGTGGGCTGTATGACTCGTAGATGTCGGTCTAGTGGGATGACCCCGAGAGAGAGAGAGAGAGAGAGAGAGAGAGAGAGAGAGAGAGAGGTGGGGTGGAGAGAGAGAGGGGTGGGGAAGGAGAGAAATTTGGTGACGAGGTGGCTCAGTCTGGCTTGAAATGGTTCGGATTCGAATCCCCTTGACTCTAACAGAGCAATGTTGTGTGCAGGTTCCATGACATTTGTCTGCACGCTAAGCCAAACATAGATTCTACCCACAAACATAAACTAATCCTATAATCATCACATCACATCACACTAAACCTAAAGCCCTATCACAACCCTAACCCTAAGTCTTGGAAGAAAAGAAGAGTTTGTTCGCAAAAACCGATATGAAGTCCATTTTTGAGGATTTTGAATTACGATCTCTGCCATAAAGTACAAAATAATACCTTTTAAATGATATATTGGTCACTACATATTGTAAAGGTACATTTTTGAAGTTATGGTCAAAAGAAGCAAAAATGTTCTTATTATTCTCTTTATTTTTCTTGACCTTTAATCGAAAATATCTCCATTTGGCAAGTATGGACTTATCGGTTTTTGCGAACAAACTCTTCATTTGTGTAAGACCGTATAGCAATTGTTGCAGGTAAGATCGTGTCACCGTGTAATCATACCATGGAGGTGTTTGTTTCCTGAAGAAGGCAGAGGCCGCTGAAAATTTGGGTCGAATAAACTCATTCTTTATTGGCAAAAAAATGCATTACCAGTTTATTTCATAATTTATATCTATCTATACATCTATATACGGCTACGCACAGGAGATTGAAGAATAAACGGCAGTCAGAGAACATTAAAAAACAGCAGACAATCTTTAATCATGTCGTTACAACATTTTTGACCTTAGCTCTTTTTATGCTATTGCATGAAACAGAATTTATTCAAAATGATTAACGCAAAAAGAAAATGATTTTTCTTTTTCAAAATTTGTTCTTGATACATTAAAATGGGCTTAAACTCTACACACGTACATGAAATTGTCTGTAAATCGTGGTTCACTGTTTTCGTTTGACAGTTATGACTATGTTTGTCTCCGTGTGTTCTGTGAGAAGGGTGTGTTTGTATGTGTGTGTGTGTGTGTGTGTGTGTGCGCGCGCGCGCGTGTGTGCATGTTTATCTGTGTTTATTGTGTGCGGGGGTACGGGACGTGTGTGTATTACTCCTAAATGTGGAAAGAGTGAACAGTTGCAGGAAAAATGAAACAACCACGAAATCACAATAGAAAACATTTGAGACGAATTTGAAGGAAAATTTGACGAACATGATCGCTATTACAAAGGGACGAAATGTGCGCAGCGAGTGTGACGGACGATAATATTGTAAATGACGAAAATGTGTGACAAAATTAATTAATCTATTAAATTGAATGAAAAAAAGGTTGAAAATGAACGGGATAACCTATATCATTTAACATGCATGATTCATACACAGTGCAAAATATACGTCATATACGGTGTACAAAGAATAGAGAATAGAAAATAGAAAACTAAGCGCGACATATTAAAAAGTGCTGGGTCTGGGGAAACACACAGCACACCAACACTTCACACACTTACATGCGCACACACATCTCCCCATCCACACACACGACACGCACGCACTCGTGCACATGCAGCATATTTTACTATAACTTGTGTATGTCTATCAACAAAAGCTAACAACCAATTTACCATTCTTTTTATGGAAAGTGTAAGATTTTATTTACATTTTCAACAACGCATGTGATCATAAATGTACAATAGTAGACATTTTTTATTCCATTGCACAATATGAGTTGATGAATTAGACCTACAACGACAGGCTGCGTTCAGATCATTTTAATTTTATAAACTAATACGGGCTAGCAATCCTGAGGTCTCGGGTTCGAATCCCGAATGGAATCTCATTTTCTTTACTCATTTTTCCACTAAAAATAAATTACATGTACTGTATATTCATTTCTGGTCAGTTTTCTTCTGTTTGCGTTTGGTACATACTCAAAAAGCTGCATCACTTCGGTGATCCTTCGAATTTATTCTCAAGTTGAATTATCCTTTGGGTTAATGCCAGGTTCAAGTGTGTGCGTGTGTGTCACACACAAACACACTGGTAAAGCTTCTGAACATTCCAGCATTGAGAATAAAGGGTTTCTGGAGTGACTGGCACTGAGGCTTTCTACCAATTTACCATCTTTGTGTTTGTGGGCGACGTTTGCGATCTTTCTACATTTTCTAACACTTGCGGGCGCTGTCCAATTTCTACAAAATCGTGCCCCCCCCCCCCCCCCCCCAGCAATAGCATAACTCACTGTCGTCGTGAGACGTAGTATTATGCTTCTCTTGGCATGATCAGAGCTGGGGAACATTATGAACTGCAATCATGGAAGAGGACAATCTAACAAGACAGGTAACAGAATAATGTATGTATTTGTTTGAAAGAGTAGGACTGAATTCTATCGCCACTTAACAGTTCATGCCTGTTATTGCCGGTGGGGATCAGCGGTATCGCGGTAAGGGTCACCGGCTCTTAGCAAGAAGCCTGAGCCGACGGGAACGGGGGAGCTCGTGTGCAGGATACCGTTCGTTCTGTCGTGCCTATTGTAGTTTAGTATGTGCATAGGCTAGATCGTTTAAATCTCTAGAAAAGCCGATCCCACGCTCCTAGAGCGTTGGTGATGATAACCATTGTCATGCCATACTGCCATATTCTCGGCGTGCTCTGTATGCTGGACGAGCATTGCCCATTGGAAGAGTTGTGATCCTTGGACTCTGGAGATTGGTCTCAACTCAAGGATATTGGAACTAGAATTCTACTTCTAGTAGAACCCTCTAAACAAGTAAGGGAAGAATCAAGAGCAGCTGAAGATATATACGATCCTGATCGATGAACAGGCTCTAACGTACATCATCGTTCCGGAAAAGTAGAGGGCATCTAAAAGGTGTAGCATGCATCATTACTCTTCTCTGTCATCTAGATTTAGTCAAAGGCACAAATTCAGAGTTACAGTTATTTGCAGTAGGCATTTCTAAAATTGCTAAAGAGTTATCAAATCCTAGTTCTAGGTAGTTATAAACCATTCAGTGCCATTTTGAAGAAAGCTGAGCTTCATAATAAAGATGTGTTTTTTTCCCTTTATGATTGATCTTTCAGGTTGATGAAATAGAGGCAATGTCGGCCATCTATGGTGATGACTGGTGTGTTGTGGATGAAGTTAGCCGTATCTACTGCATCGCTGTCTCGGACGAGGCTAGAGCACACAAAATATGTCTGCAGGTCAGTGAAAAGACTATTGTATTTACTAGTATTGAGTAGCTCCCAGTGTGGCTTATTTGAAGCAGTGGCAAGGAAAAAGAAATGTATGTAATTCCCCACCTACTTCCCGTCGTGATGAAATGACACCTTTGAATTAGTAAGTGTTTGAAGGTGACAAGCAGATCTACCATTTAAAAGATAACATTAGGCCTAATATTTTCCGCAAAAAAAAAAATTTCAGGAAAAGCTTTCAAAATTATCTTATGAAAGACAACCTAATTAGACCCTATACAAAAATCAAATGAGATATCTGAACAAATGGAGATCAGGCTTTGAAATTCATAACATGGCCCAAAAATGTGTTAGATCCCACAAAGAATCTTGTGAAAACATGACATAACATTTTAGACTCTCTTTTGGGATTTAGCTTTTGCTATTGAAAAAAAAAAAGTATTAAAGTTCAATAATACTTCAATTCACACAGAGTATTTTCGTCTGTGATAATCCTTTGCAAGAGTCTCCAGTAGACAGCTGAAAATAAAGCATTAGAAAATCATATCTATTCTATTGGTGAGTATATGAGTCTTACAGATGGTGTATAAAGTTCTAGTACAACAAAACTTTTACATCTAGTGTTATATAGTACACCTGGATCAGATGGTGGTAGCATTTTTAAGATAGTTGTCAAAATATTGTTAATCTGACCATTTGTTGCAGGTTATCCTTCCTGATGACTACCCCAGCACTGAATCTCCAATTTATCAACTAAAGTAAGTTTACCTCTCTTGGATCAAATGATCAAGTAAGCTGCATAAATCTTCCCATTCAGGGTGTCAAGTATTTGTTGTGAATATAAGACATCACTTTCATTGTATTTCCAAGCCTATTCTATATAGTTATTATAATAGAGGTGTTCAATTACAAAGGAAACATTGTGAAGATGTGTGTGTGTGTGTGTGTGTGTGTGTGTGTGTGTGTGTGTTGTTGGCAGACTTGTGGGGTGATAGCATCATTACCCTCATCTAATTTACATGTTTATGTTACTGTAGTACTGTTCTGTACAAACTACATACAGTACAACTATCAAGTTTCATGGATTTCTCATGTGAGGTAAACTCCTGTTGAAACCTTTAACATTCTTTTTGTTTCATTTTATTATGTTTATTGAAGCCAACTTGAACTTGGTGTTGAAATGTATTTTACTAGTAAATCTTTCCTTAGTTTGCTCAACATAGAACCTATGATAGCTATTTATCTGTAGGTCTAAGTGTTGAGCCAGTACTGCTAGAGATTTGCATTTCATTGACAATGTAAACATAATACAATGTACAAAATAGATTACTCATGCCAAGGATCATCACAACAAGATACCACACAAGAATGGAAGGGTATATGTCCATGATTAAATGTGTACATTGATCTGCTTCATGACAGTATGTGAATCTAGGAATCTTTCTTCCCACTTGATGTGTTGTAAAATCCTTCATCTCTCCTATTACAGTGCACCTTGGCTAAAGAATGATAACAGAGTACTCCTGGAGACAAGCCTAGCAGATGTCTGCAAGTAAAAATAAACTCTTTCTGATCATTTACAGCACTTATTTATGCTCTATATGACTAAACCAAGAATTTAAGTGTTTAAAGTTTCCCAATGGAAAGAAAAAAAGGAAGAAAGAGAGAAAGAATGGATGAAAGATCATCAGAAATGACAGTAGTAAAAGTGAATATGTGTTGATCTTTTGACTGTTGTCGTCTTTAGGAAAACACATGTAGAGATCTATGCATTGCGTGCACAAAGTAAGTTGTCATTCTTGGCGACCATTAACCAGGTGATTGAAACATGGTCTATTGACTAACCAGAACCATCCATTTCATATCCTGATTTTTTTTTCCTGTGATGTGATGTCCATCATGGAATGGAAGACTAGCTGAAAAGCTTACTTTTGTGTTGTTATACAAACATTTCAGTTTTGAATATGAACCGTAGACATCAATGATAGGAAGAAATGGGTGTAGGTTTTGTTGCTGCCATTCTTTCATGTGAGACCGTTGTTGCTGTGCAGAATTAAAATACTATGTATACTGTATTATAGATTCTAAACGTATTATATTTGTCATTTTGTATCAGAGAAAATCTAGGTGAGAGTGCACTCTATTTGCTGGTTGAGAGAATTCGGGAATTTCTCACAGAAACAGTGCCCCCTGCAGAGATTAGAAGTGGTAAGACATCTCATGATAAAACTGGTAATACTGAGGACAACATTTTTAGCACTTACCAGCAAAACAAAACTTTCTGCTGGAAGAACAAAAGTTGAAATGAAACAAACAAAATAAGGTCTTTGTTTTCAGTCCCAGATTTCTAAAATTAAAAATTTATTCACCACAGTCAGTGATTGTGCAAGAAATAATTGAAGAGGGTATACAATATGCATCTGTGATATTGATGTTAAAGGGTGTGTACAGTTCTGGTTGAGGTGAGGATTTAGCTGTTAACATTTTGCGAGATATTCAGAAACCACTCCATGAGATGTCAAAGAGCATGCAATTCTAAAGGGTATCAAAAGTTTATTTGATGAAAATTGGTTTTGAAATGGCTGAGATATCCAAAAACAAGGTGTAACAAAGAAATCCGAATAAAAGGCGTGGCCTGTTGCCTTTTATTATTATTATCATTTTTTTTGGATATCTCAGCCATTTGAAAACCAATTCCATCAAATAAATGTTAAATCCTTCTTAAAATTACATGCTCTTTCATATTTCATAAGAAGTTTCTCATTATCTCACTTAACAGTGTTCAAAACATGAATCCCCACCTCAACCAGTACTGTACAGTCCCTTTGATATGCCACAAAGCATGGGTAATCTTTTTATTACAGCTCTGTATAGTTCCTATGCAACTTTAAACATGGGTTGCTATATTTCATTCACTGTAGTTTTCTGTGCATCATACAGAAGAGTATAGAAGCAAACACACGTGCACGTTCATTACACTGTATCATGATTAGCTGAAAGCCCACGACTGGTCGTGGAAATTCAACATGTCTTATCTCTATGACTGGCACTAAGACCCAGTCACACGACTGGAAACTGGCAGGGCTGGTGATGTCACACTTGCAGTCCTAAGGTCGTACGATTGGTCTGATCAATCGTGTGGTGTGCGACAGGCTTTTATACATGTGCTGATCTCATTTAAAAATGGACATCCAATCTAATTTACATCTAAGAAGGTGAAACAGTAAAGAAAGATGAGTTTGAAGAAGTAATCCAATGATTGGTAGCCAGGAACAAAGAATAAATACATATTGATTCTGTTATATTTCAGAAGCCCCAGAGAAGGAACCAATGCCAGTGGAGTCTTTTTCTCCTTCCGTTTCTCATCTAGTAAGAGAGGAAGAGGATGTGTCTCCAAGTCAAGTCTGTCACATAGGTAAGTTTCTTTGACACTGATACAGTTTGATATATCTTTTTCACAGGAACTCTGCAAAGAGTTCAGGTAACAGAATGGTTCACAAAATTAGTTGTTTTCATGAATGCTCTTCAGTGTAAAGTTTGAAACTTGATCATTGTCTCCTTCTCAGGGAACCTCTTGCTCTGCTTTCAAACAGACCACGTAAATGGGTACACATCTTTATTTCCTAGGCACAACTGAAGGTTTGGCAAGCTGCAGGGGTCTATGTCATAGATTGAACACAGTGTATTGTTTTCAGATGAGATACTAGTAGTGTCAACTTACAGTTGCTGAGTGACTATGTAAAAATGTATGTAAATCAACTTGATAAGGAAGAATATAATTTGTTTCCTGCCTTGTATTTTCATTTCAGTTCATTATATTTCCACAACTTGAGTATTAAAAAAGAGTAAACAAAACAGGGTGAAAAGCATACAGTACACAAGACAGTATCATGATACATAGAGTTACTTCAGCATAGCTCTTGCTTAAACTGACCTTTTAATTTTATAATTTATTGTCACATGATCAGAACTTCCTCCCATCATGCACGGTGAGCCAATTACAGACAAGAGGAGTACTTTTCAGGCTCACCTTGCCTTCCCTGTGGTGGAGGTGAAACAGGTGAGGTAGAACTGTTCCTTTTCTTCTTTTGATTCTTGAGACTATCTTCATCATCACTGTAATGATGATTTGTAGTTACTAGTAGTAGTAGTAATGATGATAATGATAATAATATTTGTAATAGTAATAGCAATTATCATAATCACTATAATCAGTGTTATGACTATCATTATTACAATTATTTTTATTAGTAGTTAGTAGTAGTACAGTGGACTCCCATTATAATAAAGTCCTTGGGACCGGCAAGTTTCTTTCATTATATCAAAATGTTGTTTGTTGTTTTGAACAAATAAACAATGAAAATACATAGAGTGGATAATGCTGCAGCCTGAATTTTTACTTCAGTAGGCGTTTTCACATTAGCCCGATGTTTCGAAATAGCGCGCTATTTTCTGACTTGGGAAATTTTCCCGATAGCGAAATAGCGCGCTATTTGATAATGTGAACACAAATTAGCACGCTAATTGTATCGCTCTGATCGAGAAAACTTCTCGACTCCAACTCAGGAAATTTCTGAAATAACGGGATAGTAGCGCGCTATTTGATAATGTGAAAACGACTCGAGAAATTAGCGCGATGAATCCCATCATGCCTAGCGTGTGTGACCCGATCGATCGAGGCAAACTGCACACAGATCATGAGGAATGTTTGAGAGGGCACACATTACTGATGCTGTTTGCGCATACTCAGCTGTCGAATTAGCTATTTTAAAATTTTTAACTATTTGGGCTACCCCCTCTTCGGGCTGATGTGAATAAGAAATGAAATAGCACTCTAATTCGCAATCGCGGAAAATATTTCGAGCTTGGATTTTTATCGGGCTGATGTGAAAACGCCTATTGTAGCCGGAATTTCATTGTAACCGTGTTCGTTATAATGGGAATACACTGTAGCAGCTGTAGTAACAGTACATGTAGTAGTATCATCATCATCATCATCAGTAATAGTCATGTAATGTTGTTTAACCAACTCTTTGAAAGTGGTCTTACTTTGTTTTTGTTTTGGCTCAAGGATAAAAAAAAAAACATGTTCATTTTCCACTTGAAAAAAGAAAGAGAAAAAAAAATTTAATTAGAAACTTTGCACACTTGACTTTTTTTTTTGTGGATTATTGGCTTAATTTAGTGATAATTTTTCAAGATGAGAGTATTTCTGTGTTGCATATAAATTTAGAAATATCCCAAAATACCTCCCTTATTCATTAAAATGCAAAATTCACATATGGTAATTCACATTTTGATGATAATATCGTAGGGCATAACGTCATGGAAGAAGATTTTTCTCACAGTGAAATATTTCCCGTTTATTGAGTGTAGGCATACACTGATTATGAGAGTTTTCTTGTGCACTTTTTTTCCCCAGGTCAAATATCTGCTGCAGAAGCTGTGTGAGAATAAGAAGATTGCCAATGCAACACACAATATCATGGCATACAGGTGGGTGTCTTCTACCTATTATGTGTGTTAAAAGGCATAATTTACCATTTCCAGATGAAACAAAAACCCAGCATTAGTGCATTAAAATAGTTCTGAAATGTGAGTTAGGGATAAAAACAACCACTGTAAAAATGTTAGTCAGTAAAATTGATGTTAAGTTTTGTTAAATATACAAAATGTGAACAATATTTATAGTAAAATTGTTTCCAGACTAAACCATCTATGGTTACGGTTTATTGAGAAAAATACTGATATCTCTTTATATTTTAAGCTTCATGGTGAAAATTTTATTTGGTAGGATGTTTCTTTGGTACAACAGATTTACATTTGCATCAAATGTGATATCTTGAAGATTTTGTAAATCAGTGCTCCCAAAGGTAAACAGGACCTTTAACCCGTTTAGGATGAGTTCCGAGTATACTCTGCAAGTGTCTATGGGAAATGCGTATTGTGGCAAAATCAGTCTGTCCTCAGTGGGTTAATAGAGCTAACACAACATCACACTGCAAGTACCCTCCCAGAGGGATAGAATGGTATATATTGTTATCTCTTATGATGCTATGAGCAGTCATGAAGTGATGTATCAAAGGTAATGACCAAAAGCTGCAAACCACTAGGCCCGAATTCACGAAGGTGGTACAATTGAAACCGTGGTTTAAACCATGGACAATTTGTGTGGAGCACCAAGTGTCGCAAGGCCTATTTCGTTACGAAATCAGTCATTTCGTCAACGACATGTTGTCATTTTTCGTAACGAAATAGGCCATGCGACACATTTGTTGCTCCATACAAATTGTCCATGGTTTAAACTATAGTTTCAATTGTACCAACTTCGTGAATTCGGGCCATACTGTTGTGTGGTTTTCCACTTCTTAAAAAAAAGAAGAAAATAATGTTTTTAATGTGCAAATATTTTTTCTGATACTTGATTTGCCATACTCGGTTAGTGCAATATTTCCCATGTTTTATCCAAAAATATGATTTTTGCCTCTTATTTATGTTTTGTACTGTGCAATAGTATTTTGTTTGTTTGTTTGTTTGTTTGTCTGTTTTTCGATCTGTAAAGACTGGCAGCCCTGTAGAATGATGAATGCTATATTCAAAACCATGTTTTTTATGTTTGTGTGAGTCTGTATGTGCACATTTGATCAACAGTCTCCTCGTCTCTGGAGATGTATGTCTGTCTGTCTGTTCATGTCAAATCCTAACAATGTCAAATGTAAAGATAGTGTGTGATACTGGGCTGAAAAGAGGCATATTTTGGTTTGCATACCTGACATAGTTACCTGATGACAACTATCTTTAGCTTTTCAGTGCCATTTATTCTACCTTTCTTTTCAGAATTTACAAGGAAGATCGAGACTCCTTCATCCAGGATTGTGATGATGACGGTGAAACAGCCGCTGGAGGCAGATTGATGCATCTCTTACAGGTCAGATAGTTTTCATCCTGTACATCTTACTTTGTCCTCGTCTTTGTGTGTTCCACGATCATTGACTGAAAAAAAAAAAAAAAATCCCTTTTTGCCTGATCTGGCAGAATTGTATTTACAATATATGCAGAAATGCACATTTTTAGGTTAAAGCCTGAATTCAGGCCATGGTAGTACCAAAGTTCAGGCCTTTTGTGTACAAAGCAGCTTCATGTAGATATATTTCAGGCTCTCTCTTTCATTCTAACTGGTATCCCTGTATACAAATAGTAGGGTAAAACTGCTGTTTAGGGAGCGTGAAGATCAGAATATCCAAGTCAAACTGTGCCTAACCATGCAACTTTACCTACATGTACCTTTGCTACATAAACTGTCAATGTGCAGTCACTGTTTTGTAATGAGTGTTTTGAGCTCCATAGTTTTGCAAGCCTATATGATATTTTTTATCAAACAGAGTTTGAAACTATGGTCGGTTTTTATCCCTAGTCAACAGAAAATGTGCAATCTGACAAGTAGATAAAGATGAATTAAAAAAAAAAAAGATGAATAGCCATATAAACTTGAAATATATAGTTGTGCCAGATCTCAGCTGTTGGACAGAGTAGAGGCTGAAGAATTTGAAAGTATGAACTATATCATAATTGACATGGCCTAGTCTCTTTTGTTTCTATGCAGACCCTTTAATATAGCTCTCAGTGACTTTGCTGATTTTCAACAGCAATTAAGTAGGTTGCAGTGTGTCTGTATGAAGAAAACTTGGTATCCACTCTGATTATATATATCACATTTTGAGAATCTTCTAATTGGTCGACAATGGTGTTGTCAACAAACAATAGATGCGCAATAGGTGATCTGTTTATGATTACTTTTTTTTTTTTTTTTTTTGGTCAGGACCTGCACCACTAACAAGAAAGGGAGGCAAATATCAATGAAATAGTCATGTCAGACAGTGACCTTGAACCTTGAAAGGATAATCCCTGCAGCAGCTCGTAGAAAGCTAAACTGGGATGAACTGTGCCATGACGACATTGGCCGACGGTGCTTGAAAGTGCTATAACTATTGATGATAAAATGGCATGTGTGTGCAGATAAAAATCAGACTGTCAGGCTTACAGCATTTTGGACCCTACAGGAGGCTGCAACCTTCTGATGATTGGTAGGGCAGCCTTCTGGAAGGTGTCAACAGTAGGTGCAGTGACAGCGTTGCTTGGTAGGTGGTTCCAGATCCATACAGTACGTGGATAGAAGGAATATTTGTATGGGTCAACTGAAGCTTCTGGTATCATGTATTTGAGTTTGAGGTCATGTCTGCCTATATAATGGGCTGAAGAGAGATGTTGACAAGGTTATAGTGGACTTTGTAGAACATGGTGCATTGTGCAACGACGCGTTGTGTGTGCAGTGTGTCCCATCCCAGTTTGGATACAAGGGCTGTAAAGGAAGTACACCATCTGTAATCATGGTGAACGAAGCGAGCAGCTGCTTTTTGGACTCCTTCAAGGCCTTGTACTGTGTTGGTATAGTATGGATTCCATGCCTCTGTACCATACTCTAGCTGTGGGCGAACAAGCATTTGATATGCCCTGTTTTTGATAACTTTGGAGCATGGGGATAATGTTCGTCGAAGGAGACCGAGAGTTCTGTTTTTCTGCTTTTTGACAAATGGCCTGGCAGTGTGTAGTCCGGCAAAGATCTTTTGAGACAGTGACCCCCAAGTACTTGTATTCTTGGACTCTGGGTAGGATCTTCTTCAGGAGCTTGTATACACAGACCATCCTTTCTTATCAACTGCGAAAATCCTGTTTGCAGAATTGATAGCACCCTGGACGTAATGTCTGCTGTGATAACCTCAAGTCCATTATGTAAATTTTTCCTACACAGATGCAGATTCCGTACAGTCTTATATTCAAGTCACAGCTTCTTTATAAGGCATTGAAAGGATCTTAAAACCATGCTCTGGTTCTTTGGGTTTAAATCAGAGTTTTTAGATCCCTTTGAGCCTAGAATTGGTCATGACCTCCCAAGACAGTATATCTTTACTGTTCTCTTCCCCTTGGCTTGTGAATGTATATCATAGTCTGAGCTTTGTGTTCTCTTGACTTCCAGATAGTGGATGCAAGGAATGTGATGGTGGTAGTGTCTCGATGGTACGGAGGTATCCTCCTTGGACCGGACCGCTTCAAACACATCAACAATGCCGCAAGGAACATCCTAGATAGCTCTGGATTCATTCAGGCAAAGGTAAAGTGTGAATATGTGGAGATACAAAGTAGCTCTTAATAAGTCAAGTTGAACTCTCCAAAATTTCACTTTTCATCAAAAGTCAGAACAGTCTGATGGATTCCAAAAGAGAAAAAGAGATGTAGTGGCATTTCATTCAGAAATTTAAGTTAGGAAGGACTAGAAGTCCATCGCCACCCATTAAAAACCACCTTCTTTTTTTTTTTTTTTTTTTTTTTTTTTTACCAGTCGTCAGTATGATGTTTTTTCTTACTCATGATTGAGAGCTAGAAGGTCAATAAATTGGGCAACACTGAGGAGGTAATCTACGATTTAGTGTTGTTGTTGTTGTTGTGAACAGATAGTCTTGGTAAATAGACATCAGAGGAGTTTGGGCCATACTCTGTGCAATCAGTGTCACCTGAATATTTATGTTCCATTATTACAACTGTTGCAAAGACTAGCTAGCCAAACACTTTGAAATTTAATGAAACGAAGATGACAAGATATTTCTATGGATGAACGCTAAAGTGTACTTGTGTGATCGTAAATGTTCCCACTTAGAACATGATATTGCTCTGAATTGAAGTGAGATAGTGGAGATGATAGGTCAAACAGTAAGATTTAACTTTCTTCTGCAACTCACATTCACCATCAGAATGATAAAATATTTCACATGCTGTTGGACTCTTATGTATGAGATTTGTTTGAATCAACCTCAACTGCTTATTCTAACATCACCTTCAATTCATTGAATATCCTCATTTTAAATCTTATTCATTGGAAGTCCGAAGTTCTGGAAATGCCTAGTTTATTTGTAATGCCAGCAAGCCTTTGTTACAGTTCTAATATTTTTTTTTCTTTTTGGTAGTTTGGTAATTTTCTGTGTGAATTGACCAGGCAATATAGCACATCCATGAGAGATATTTTTTTTTTCTTGAATGTGCTCTTGATTCACCATTTGCAGGAATCCAACCAGAAGGCCAAAAAGACAAAACAGAAGCATAGATGACGGCCGCACAGCATTCAGCTTAAAGTTTGGCCTTGCAACAAGTGTTCCATTATTTGTGCTCAGCTCAGGTACAAGTGTAGATAATTATGACATAAAAAGCTGCAATGAATCAACTCCGCTTATGTCGACGGTGCATATGCTGAATAATATTAAAGAGATGGTATAGTATTGGTGGAGACGAGGATTGGACTTTTAAATTTTTGTTAGATACCAAGAGACCACTTATGAAATAGTACAGAGCATTCCATTCTAAGAGGAAATCAAAGTTTGTTTGATGAAAATCGGTTTTGGAATGCCTGAGACATCCAAAAACAAAGTAAAACAAAACGAGGTGGGTCCCACCTTTTATTAGGATTGCTCTGTTTTGGATATCTCAGCCATTTCAAAACCAATTTTCATCAAATAAACGTTGGGTTCTTCTTGGAATTATATGCTCTTTCATATTTCATAAGAGGTTTTTCATCATCTCACCAAAAAATGTTAGAAACCTGAAGATTGGTTGCAACCGAAACTACACAATCTTTTTCAAGCTAAGTCAATGAAAATAAAAATTCCCAATTCACATTTCATAGCCTTATGTGTGTTATTCCTCTACACACTTACAAGTCAAACATCACCCAAGTTAATATATTTTCCTCAGTCCTGTTAAGATTGACTTC
This sequence comes from Diadema setosum, assembly GCF_964275005.1. Taxonomy (NCBI): domain Eukaryota; kingdom Metazoa; phylum Echinodermata; class Echinoidea; order Diadematoida; family Diadematidae; genus Diadema; species Diadema setosum. The sequence continues at coordinate 39,183,959 of NC_092693.1, read as the reverse complement.
CGTGGAGTTTACTGCTGCTATAGCTGAAGTGACGGAAGCCTTCATTCAGATAAAATTCATCACATATGATAAAAGATGAGAAATTGATTCTGTCTTATCATTCTGAAATACATGTAGTAGCCATTTATCTCTGAGCATCTTGTAGTGTCTGAACCAAACAAGGCTCTGTGTGGAGTTTACACCTTATCCTGAAAACTGATGAAGTAGTGATTCATTTTACAGGAGGATATTTTTTCACACTTGTAACTACATATCCATAGCCTAACTTAACCAGAAGATGCCATAAGTGCCCACAGCCAGAAAGTGTTATCAGGTTCTCAATGACACTTTCAAACAAACACTCATGGTGCTTTGATCTAAATCTCGACTATCCTTTTTGAGATGCCAGACTGTCTTTGCACAGATGCAATTTAAGGGGAAATCCAGTCAAAAAATGAGTTACCGGGTAGTCTGATAAAAAAAAGAGTAAAATCGTACAAATTCAATGGTAAAAATTTGACTGAAATCGGATGGAAAATCATAAATATTTGGACTGAATATCCCTTTTAAAAGAGATTCATTGTCCCTGGGATAACAAGACCTCATATCTCAAGAGTACTGTAAAACGAGGAATGTTCGCGTGCATTTTACTTTCGTGAATTTCATGCGAGCCAAGATTCACGAAATTAAAATGCACACGAAAGTTTTTGTCTACACTATATGCGTTGAATGTTATAGGTAACTTATGAAAATGTCATGCTGTGGAAAAGGCCGTTCGGCTCCAATTCAAGAAAATTTCATGCCGTGAATATATCTTGTTTTACAGTAATGAATTTCCTCAAAAAAACTGAAAAAAAAAATTTAAATTTTTGCCATTCATTTAAAAAGCAAAAGAATGTCAATAATGGTGAAGCCTAATAATGTAGAAACACTGTCTTGGCTTATATCGACAACTGCAGTGTTTTAAAACTCAAATCAGTATTTTTGATACTGTATACGCCAAATATTTTGCGAGGTTTTTATTTTCGCGAATGTCGCGAGTCAGGTGCTATTCCCGAAATTAAAGATGTGCCAAAATAATGACTGATCCCAATATGAATGTGACGCACATGTATACATTTCTCTGTTCAGTACAGTACTCCATGATCACGAGTTTAACCACTCGCGAAATCGTTGGGAATGCCCTATTCACAAAAATTTAGTCTCGCTAAGTATATGGTGTATACAGTATGAACAATTGGAGGTTTCTTGAGGTCTCTTCTCCATATGGACTTTATACTTAAATACATAATCTTATTATCTGCTTTATGCCAACCTGTTTATGTGACCTTGATTAGACCAAGATTAACTGCACATTGTACTACTTATTGTCATGGAAATTTTCACTCTGCAGGGTATTTCATGTTGGATTCATGTTGGTTTGCAGCGTATAAACAGGTGATTTGATTTTTGATTGTTCAGTGCAGTTTATGAGCTGCATATCTGTGTAACAGGTGAAGTAAAAGTCAGAGTGCTGACAGCTTACAAATGTCCGGGACTGTGGATTAAACATACATCAATATACATCGTAAGAGTATTTGCTCTGTTATGAAGCCCGAGTAGAGAAGTACTATAATTTGAATGCTGAAAGCATGTTTGCTTGTTTGGGTTATTTTTTTCACAGTGAATTTATGAAAACAGTTTACTCTTCACTGCTTTGTTCATCTCTGAAGGGTATCAGAAGTCATATTTGAAAGTAGATCATGTAGTGTATGACGAGTTATTGAGGGTTAAAATTTTATCAATGCATGTACAAGAAGAATTAGTGAATATATCGGGAATATAAATATGCACAGGGAGAAAATTTCAGTGTTCATGGATTCCAGCTCAAGGATTCAAGTTGGATTCAAGTTCAAGTTCATATTGATGGATTCCAGCTCAACATTGCCAAGCCCTTCATGAAAGCCACAGTGAATGCTTTGCTAGTTTTAGTGATTTTCAAGCTTATCTAACTATTAACCCGATGAGGACGGGTTGATTTTGTTACAACACGCATTTCCCATAGACACCTGCCCAAGTATACTCGGGACTCGTCTTCAACAGGTTAATTTCTATGATCTTCCACTTCACAATTTCAAAGATTCTTGAATACCGGTATGTCAAGGTTCTGAATGCTTATTCAAAGATGTGAAAGATACTAAAAGTGACAGTCTTTTTCTGAACATCAGGGTCAGGTTACATCATGTGTATATGACAAGACAATATTGGTGAAGCTGACTTTATGTGCAATAACTGTAACAATTTATGCCAATGAAGTTATCTGCTTACTGGCAACAAGTTTCCTAGTCAATGGAAGTAGCTAGGGATTACTTTTGGTACACTTGGGACAGACAGCTTGGCAGTTATGTGAAACAGAATGATACTGTCTTGCAGAGACCCTTGAGGCACTATGTCCTATCTGAGGAACAGAAGATCCTTAAAGGTACTATTGTGACAGTGAAACTAAAAGTGTTTGTGTGCATTTAAATTTCATGTATTTCGCGAGAGCCAATATTCGCCAAAGTAAAATGCATGCGAAAGTTCTTGTCTACTCTATGCATTGAATGCCAGTGGGAATTCGGGAAAATTGTGTATAAGATGAAATTTATGCTGAACAAAGTCTTCCAGTTTTTTTAATCAGAAATTTGATATGAAGATAGCAGTGACACCATCGTGTCATAAGTACTGTCATTGCTAGCTAGCTTGCTGGTGGAGCAGCAAGAGAATTGTAGAAAGAAAAGATTTTGAATGGGAGTGACTATGCTTTAAAAGTTGCCAAAAGGTCATCCACATGCTTTCCATCCCTTTAAACTTCTGATTTTTAAGACGATTTTATCGTGTTCATTTCATGAAATGAGAATATATATGAAATAATAACTTCAATTTGAATGAAAATGAGTTGTCTGGTCATAGTGTGTATGCTTTCTGTCATGTGGAGAATGAGTCTTAATGTCAAAAGTCACTGCAAAAAAAAAAAAAAAAAAAAGAAAAGAAAAGAATATTGTTAATTTAGGCCCACTAATTTCACAAGACCTAAAAGGTTTGTGCATGAATATTTGCTCTGAGTGATTCCTCCTCACAAATAAAGATGCTATTCACACTTGGCTATTTCATAATTTTTTCTAATGTGTGTTGGCTAAAAACAGCCCAAGAACCATGATCATACAATTTTGTATCTCAGTGAAAAGATTACAGAGAAAAGCCATTGAGCTACTGAAGGATGCCCAATGATAGTAGACTGAGAGAAATGAGGAGCTTCCATCACTAAGCAGACTCCTCATTTAGATGTTAACCTGTTGAGGTGGGCTGCATTTGCTACAACATGCATTTCCTATAGACACCTGCCGGAGTATACTTGAGACTCGTCTTCAACGGGATAAGATCTACATGTTTCTATGGAATGTCATAGCTGTGGATAATACAGTGTGTAGTCATGTTTATGAGTGAATATATGACATATGGGACTATGGCACTGAGAGAGATGAAAAATCCCCCTTCAAACACACGCATGCACACACACACACACACATATATGATAATACATGTATATTTATATAGTCGACCTCGCACAAGTCAACATTCATTTCTCTGGTCCCTTTGGATTCATCTTGTGAGGGGTTTATAAATGTGTTTGTGTGTGTGTGTGTTTGTATTTTACATATATGTATGTAAATATATGCATATATATATATATATATATATATATATAGAAATATTGAAACAAGTTCACTCGGTTGACAGCAGGTTCATCCGAGTAAACTTGTTCCAATACTTCTGTCTAAAGCTCTTCCTTTGAGGATATCGAGCCTTCTTCATAGGATAGAATCACCAAGTGTATATATATATATATATATATATGGGCCATGACGCGAGAAAAGGGCCCTTAGCGCTGCTGCGCGCGAACGCCAGAAAACGGCGCGGAAGTTTAACAAAGCAATACGCGCAAAAAAGATCAACTAGCTAACTACGCGCACTTGCATAGATGCAGCAAAAAGTGACAGGATTTGGACAAAACATGCTGTTTTGAATGTCGTAATTGGGGCATTTAGGAGTGGAATTTCAGAAAAAGGTTTTCATATCCAAATATGTCAGAGTTTCTTCTACAATATGGAGGTGAAAACTCATTTTCGGTATTTAATGCCCTAAGGGCCCTTTTCTCGTGTCACGGCCCATATATATGTATATATATATATATATATATATATATATATATACATACACATATCCCAATATATGATTGAGAAGGGAAGCAAATGCCAATTCTGAATGGAGTTGATGGCCTTATTTTTTAGGGATACATGTACAAAAGTATTTGAAGAGTTTGTTCGCAAAAACCGATAAGTCCATTTTTGAAGATTTTGAAGTACGGTCTCTGTCATAAAGTACAAATTAATACCTTTTAAATGATATATCGGTCACTACATATAAAGGTACATTTTTAAAGTTATGGTCAAAAGAAGCAAAATTTTTCTTATTATTCTCTTTATTTTTCTTGACTATTAATCGCAAATATCTCCATTTGGCAAATATGGACTTATCGGTTTTTGCAAACAACCTCTTCATTTAAAAACATATTTCGATATGAGATTTAAAAAAAATGCACAACACATGCTATGTATGTGTACCGAAAACATGTAGTTTATTATAAAAGGCTGGTAATGACATACGCACAAAGATTTTTTTTTTTTTTTCAAGTACAACAATATCACATCTTTTCAAAATCCTATCACATTGACTGCACATAAAATGCCCTTTTTGTATTGTAACAAAATTGTTACTATTTTGTGGAACACTTTTACAAAGCATGTTTACTTCTAAGAAAATTCAACTTCACGCAAAGTCTGTTGATGCGGAAACAGTCACATAGATGTTGGATTTTTTTATATTTGTCAGTCAAACCCGACTATTTACGCCCTTCTATATTGTTTGTACTGGTTGACTGGCTGGCTTTTTTTCTTTTCTTTTCTTCGGGTTTTTGCACACTGGGCTTGTGGCGGGTTGGCTTGTTGAGTCGGGTTCACGTCTGTGGTCATGGTACTGCGATGGAGTACAGTCACTGTGCGTGCTGTTGTCGTTTGATGGCGCTCTCTCAGTTTCCTCGTGCCATGTGGCAGTCTCGGTGGTCCGTCCCCGGCTGATATTTTCCTGGCCCCAAAATTATGATTTCACTGTCAGGCCTATGAGGCTTACAATTCCTTGTAATTGGTGGTTGGTGAGCATGCACTATCACAGTTTATGGCTTGGAAGCATATACACCAGGCATATCAATTTGTCCAGTTGTTGGCATCACTGATGCTTCAGAGATGGAGTATAACAAGCAGTGCACATACTCATCTCAGTCTACCACTCAGGGAAATCAACATGCCAGCAACCAACAGCAACGAGTGCAGCCGGCGAACAACCAAGTTGCCTATTTAACATAATGGATAAACAGACCAGCCATCGTTTTCTGGTAGACACTGGCGCCCAGGTAAGCAGCATACCTCCTACTGCAACAGATAAACGTCGAGGTCCCAACTCTAATGTGATGCCACAGGCAGTTAACTACTTGTCCATCGACACATTCAGAGAACATTCCGTTACATTAGACTGGTCTTCCCCATACTTTCAGATGGATTTTTGTTGTAGCAATGTCGGCACCCATCATCGGTGCAGGTTTTCTTTGGCATTTCAACTTGCTAGTGGATATCAAGATCCACAGGCTGCATGATATCACTACAAGTTTAACTATCAACATTGTATATACTACAAACTCTTATCTTATACAGCATAGTGACATCCAAAAATGTACCCTGTGGAATGATGTCTTGGTGCAGACTAAAACACAGTGAACAGATTTGCCTCGGCTTCACATCCCATCAAGCATAAAGTCAACCTTGGCTAAGTAAAATCTATCTGGACTGAAGAAATAGCTTTGACTTGAAGAAAATCTGACTTACAAGGGATTAAAATCAAGAGAACATAAAGAGAAGAGGACTTGAAAAGACCTTCGACTTAGGCCATCATTTGACTTATGGGAGGTTGACTGAAGCAAGCTTTACTGTATATCTATTATGTCGATCATAAGCTGGATAGCGTCTTATTCCAACAGGAATATCTGGTATCACAACTGTACTATAGACATGATTATTAATTTTACCTATTCTTTATCTATTTTTGCAAAGGATTAAGTCATCCTTTTAAACTCTTTAGGGTATAATTTATATCATTCATGTCATGTGTCAACATTTTCAGCCCCAAAACTGATCATATTTACTAATTAATTAAAGACAATCGTTTAGAATATGTCATATGTACCACCTGTATACACACAACATTGTATACATGACGGTGGCAAACTTCTGTTACACAACTTATCACCAACTCTAGAAATTGTCATTACCCTCATCATCAACATTTCTTATGATTCTTCATTTCTTGACAAGAGTCAGTAATTAAACCATGGACACGATTAAAACACGGACGTGATTAAAACAGGGACATGATTGACAGGACAAGGGTAGGGACGCCCAGGGACGTCTGGCTCCATATTCACTTTGTTCCTTTTGCACAAAAATTCTCTTTCTACCACAATTAATTAACTTCTGGATTATATCACTGGAAGCAAACTGCAATTCCTTCACAGATTTCAGAAACAGGTAAGCCACAGCAGTCAGCTCTGTGGCTGAAAGCTTTCAGGAAATATGGAAGGGAACGCAAACAAAACCAACCTACGGACTTCACCGCTGTCACTAGTCACGCAGCGAAAAGAAAGAAGCAAAGTTCAAATAGCACGGTAGAGCAGATAGATCAAGCAAACACGAGCAATGGCTCTTCTCACAACCCACTTATTGTAAGAATAAAAGAAGTTGGTTTCAACTTGACCAAACTACGCCTGCTACAAATAGCTCAAGAAATTGGGAAAATGACTGATGCCTCTACCATAAGATCCCTAGGGCGAGAAGGCACAGAACTGATTGTAAACTGTTACACCTACAGGCATTCCTTAGCTTCACAGAGTTCTGTAAGAAAACAGTGACAGTCAAAAAAATGCCAGTCCCGGAACACAAAGGGGTTATAAGTGGCATACCAGCAGATTAAGACAATGATGAGAAGATGCTGGAAGAAATACAAGAGAGCACGAGAATGCAAGGAGTAACTTTCTGCAAGAGATTGAAGAGAAGAGATGAAGAAGGAAAATTAGTACTAACAAGAGCAATATTGCTCATCTTCCTCTGACCAATGCACCTGCCACTTTTGAAAGATTGATAGACAGACTGGTTGCAGAATTGAAGTGGGAAGTGTTGTTGATTTACCCAAACAACATCATAGTGTATGGAAGGACCATGGAGGAAAAATTGGAGACACTTTGGATGGTGTTTCAGTGACTGAGAGAAGCCAGCCTCAAGCTAAAACCAGCAATGTGTCACTTGTTCAAGACCAGCATTCACTTCTTGGGCCACATCGTGTCAGATGAAGGCACGAGCATGGGGCCAGAGAAAGTTGATGCATGAGAAGTTGGCCAACATCAAGCAACGTGTTCAAAGTGCGGAGCTTCCTGGGCTTGGCATTCAACCACAAGTGCTTTGGAAAGGTAATTGCAGATATACCGGTAGTGAGACCGCTACATTGGCTCATGGAGAAGAACCGACCATTAGTCTGGACAGGTGAATGCGAAATCCCACTCAAGGAACTGAAAGATCACCTCACAAGTCCATCGATCCTCGCTTATCCACAACTAGAAGGGGACTTCATACTGGACACAGATGCCAGTAACAAAGTGATAGGAGCAGTGCCTTCACATTTAATACAAGATGGGCATGAGACAGTTGTTGCACATGCCAGCAAGAGTTTGGGAAAGGCCGAGAAGAAATATTGTGTCACAAGAAAAAAGCTTCTTGTAATATAGTGGCGTACCTCCAGCCCTATCCCGCAGAACAAATGAGGCCACCTCAGGAGGCATCTCCAGTGATGTCTCCAGTGACAGCATCCTCGGGAGGGAGAACTCTATCTTGTGCGGCTTTTCCAGCAAAAACTGTGTCCTCTGCTGGGAGAACTCTGTCTTGCAAGGCTTCCCAAAGTCTACATCTTCAGGAAGGAGGAGCCCCTCACCTGAGTTCCATGAGACAGGAACTCAGACTATCCTGGACAGCTGACAGTGAGTGAGTGAGATGGTCAGCCAAGTAAGGGAAATGTCATCCTCTGCATCAGTGGTGTTAGAAGACAGTGTAAAGGAAGTTCACATTCCAAACAAACTTGTTGTCTGTCGTACCGAACGGCACATCAGCAACAATGGAGAATACATCGAGATGATGACAAAAGGATGACCATGGAGTAAGATAGATTCAACAAACTGTCAGAGCTCCCAATGTGGATGTAACATACTAGATAGGTAAGAGAGGATGAGTGTTGCATGCTGATGAAGAAAGATTGACAACCATCAATTCTGTAAAGTGGTCCAGTGGTGGACTCATCCAGCAGCCTTTAAGCATTCTCCAGTGGACTTGCTGCAAGTATGGACTTGAAGCTAGAAACAATCAGTGGTTATTGCAACAGATTCTGTGGGCAGACATCCGACATAGTTCAAGGACGGACTTCGGAGAATAACATATTTTTGGGGCAGACGTCCAGGGGTGACGTACTTCGTGAAATACATTTCAGAACAACAAAGTTATAGGACGGATGTCAGAGAACGACATACTTCTGAATGACATCGGAGAACAATGTACTCTAGTAACAGTGTCGAGAGTGACGATAAGATTTCAATAATTCATGTGTTGCAGAGTTACGTGGCGAATGTGAGAATAAGAGTGTACATTTGAGTCGAATGCTGTGAAGGGCATGGTGTGAATTGGTGACGTAAGGAAAGGTGAAAGAGTCTGGAGTTTTATCTGCTTCAGAGTGGTCGTATATTTCGACCAAACAGATGGTTGGCTCGCTCGGTGTAATCATCAAGGCCCTGTTTGCTGCAATATATGTTGGATTATGAGGATGCTGCCAGGAATTTGAAATGGAGATGGGGTTATCAGAGTAGCTTTTTAATTCAACTGTCTTGCATGGAAGAATTAATCCATAAGAGGTGTTTAGAGAACCAACCTAAGAAATTGAAATGGAGTCTGGGATATCAATCTGGTTGTAGAGTTAATATTCTTTTCTACGGAAGAATTCACCATAGAGAAGTGTAAGAAGAAATAACATGCTGACTTCAAATCGGTGATATTTTGTATGAAGTCAGAAAATTGCAGTCATGGTTTAAATGTCAGTACAAAAATGCTACATGGTGAAGCATGGCCAACTAAAAGACAAGACTACACTGTTCTGTAATATCCCTTGTTTACTCACAACGAAAATGATAAACACACTTTCTCCTCAAATTGCATGGAGAAATCTTTCTTTTTATGGTATATTTTTCTTTTATCTTTTTTTCCTGACATAACTTAAACAGAATAATGGATAATATTTGGGAAAATGTGATGTTTGTGACATTTCATATACTTTGAGGGACACACCATAAGTAGTACCTGACAGTGACAATTCGCAAAAATGTTACGCTGTGAAATAGGCCGCCAGCTCCAAATCGCAAAAATCATGCTGCAAATATGTATCTTGCTTTACAATACTTTTCTTCCATAACTGGCTTTGAATATGGTATGGAATATGATATGGTCCATCTTCACATTTCTGATAGTCACAAGGAATGTTATTGATAAATTATGTCGAAGAATGGCAGAGTGAGGATTCTGAATGCTGATGCAGTGTCCTCTGTATCACCAAGTAGATTCGTGCATGCTTGCAATGTTTGTGTGCAGCAGGCTTTCACACCTTTTCATACTCCAGTTCCACATATGTCCTGTACAGGTGAGCTACTGTACGAGCTAAAATTTTCGCGTACAGATATTTTCGCGAATTGGTACTTCGAGGACATTTTCGCGTGTTGTTAATTTCGCGGTTGCGAGGGTCTAACTGATCTTACTTACTTGTGCGTTGTTATTTTCGCGATTCAAAGGCGATTCGTGAAATTCGTGAAAAAAAAGACCACTGCAAAAATTTCAGCTCATACAGTATTCGTTTTCACTCCAGCTATACAAGGGCCCCATTTCATAAAATATGTTAGGATGGCAACTCTTGCTAGAATGGCACTTTCCAATGGCAACAGCCAATCAGGAAGCTGGATTGCCATTTCAGCATGAGTTGTTATCATATCAACTTTTTATGAAATGGGTTCCAGAAGTGAGGTATACCCAACCATGAGAGTATGTAACCATCTTGTCACATCATTGCTCGCTGTTGACCCCACACATCGCATTCTATGTTCACCATTGTGATGTGCAGGAGATGATTCCTCTGGGGGGCATTTCAAGAAGCATTTTGTCCGACAAAGTTGTCAGACAAATTTGCTCTCAGCCAATCAGATGCAAGGATTTCAGTAGCTCTTACCAGTTTGTCAGATTTAATATCTGACAAAACGCTTCATGAAATGCCCCCCTACAGATGCAAGAACTTCAGTAGCTTGTAACAGTTTGTCAGAAAAATATCTGACCAAAACATATAACTGAACTCACCATGAAACGTTAACAACACACATCATTTGCTTCTGGGACATTCTTCAGTTACAATGTTCTCAGTTCACTTTCACTCTGATGACATAGAGTTTCTTGCTGGTGAGTATAAACAGTCTCTCATCTGTGGCCTGCATACCAAGAATGTCATCACTTGAATCCAAACTGACCACCTGTTGCTTGGCAACCTGACCAATCACCCGCCCACTCTTGCGATTTCGTAGGGGACTAGGAATGTCCGACGGCTGCCGATAGACGTAGGCGTGCTTTGAGCAGTCACAGAGGACACAGTAGGAGGTGTCTGGGGCGCAGCTGGCAAATTTACAGTTTCTCTTGGAAGCCTGCACGTAACCGAGTGCATTGAAAGTAGCTTCGTGTTGCCATGGTGATGTGGTCTCCGGGGTCGTGGCCCTTGGCTGCCATATGATTCCGTCCACGTCGTGTCGCAGGCAAATGGCAGGTGCTGTGTTGGGTTGGAGGGATGCTTTGAAAAGCCTCTGGTGACTGGCTAAACTTGCCTACGGAAGACAGAGGGAAGCAAAAAATTACACCAGGTAAATAAATGCATTTTTCATGTTGGCAGACTATAGCATGTAGGTGCTAACGTTAGCTGACAAGCTGTATTCCATGAAAAAACCAGAACAGGCCTTAAATACCATTTTCTTTTCACCCCACAAACTCTTAATTTCCTTTGCAATTTTGTAACATGACATTCCATACAAAAGGCGAGTAAAATTCTTTGTCTAATACTGGGTGACAAACTGCTGAATCTCATTTAGACTTTAAACTGTGAATTGCTCACCAATTGGCTCTATCCACTAGTCTTCTTTCCATGCTCACTGGCAAAGAAATCCTGAAACTTTTTGTCACTGGTTGGGAGTTAGTTAGTCATCCTAACTCCTCCTGTGTTACAGTGGTCTTCATGTGAGACTAAGCATTGTTATCCTCTAATAAGTCATTCTAACTTGAATCACATCAAGTTTTAAGGGTGACCACTGGCTGATGTACAACCCAGCGGGGTATAAGCGAGTCTATGAACACATCAAGGGCCAATCAACAGAGACTGCAAATTAGGAGAAGAGAGATATAGGAAAGGGAGAAGGAAGAAGGAAGAAAAGAAGGAGCCAGAGAAGGAGACTGGCCGACAAGATTTCTTTCATCCCACTGACCTTGTGGCTGATGGTGTGTAGCTTTCCATCGATGCGGTAGATGCATACAGTGTTTTCTAGATTCATGTCACACTCTTCCAAGTCCTGGGGACTTATCCCTGGCCGGCCACCGATGTCTCCACTGGGATCAGCTCCCTGCAATCAGAGTTTACAACAGATTAACAAATATCCACACATAATGTATACTGGGAACATTTTCACATAGGGCCATCATCTGTCAAGCAAGAAGAACTCCACGAAGTTATGTGGATTATGTCATAAATACAGCGAGCTTACACTAACACAAGACATTACAGGTGCAGTGGTCAGCAAGGTATCATTTGAAAAAATTTGTATCAGGGATGTAAGAAAGATAAGAATGCAAATCCTCCCCTCACCCCTCTCCCATCACCATTCCCCTCTTCTTCCTCTTCATCTCCTCTCTCCCTCCTCTATCCCATTCTCTCATCCCCTTACCCCTTCCTCTCCCCTTCCCCCTTATCTCTCCCCCTCCCCCTCTCATCTCTCCTTACCCCCACCCTACCCTCAACCATCCATCTCCTCTCCTCCTCCCCTCTTCCCTCTCCCTTCCTTCTCCCCTAAACCTTCCCTCGCTTTACGCCCTACTCCCCTCTCCTTACCCCTTCCACTCTCCCCTTAACCATCCATCTCCTCTCCTCCTCCTCTCTCCCTTCCTTCTCCCCCAAACCTTCCCTCCCTTTACACCCTACTCCCCTCTCCTTACCCCCTCCACTCTCCCCTTAACCATTCATCTCCTCTTCCTCCTCCCCTCCTCCCCGAAATCGTCCCTCCCCTAGCACCCTCCCCTCCCCTCCCCTAGCCCCCTCCTCTCCTCACCCTCTCCACTCTCCTCTAAACTTTCTATCTCCTCCTCCACCTCCCCTCTTTCATTCCCCTTCCCACCACCATAGCATACAGCTCCCACTCCTCACCAGGGCATCTGAAGTCAGGTGTGCCAGCCTCTCATGTATCTCCCCTAAACTGACCCTTCTCCAACAGCCTCCACTCCCCTCCTCTAACTCCGTCCTCTCCTCACCCCCTCCACTCTCCCCTACACCTTCCATCTTCTCCTCTCTCTCCCCCAACCCCCCCCCCTTCCAGTCACCATGGTTACCATGGCATACCATCCCCACTTCTCACCAGGGCATCTGAAGTCAGGTGTGCCAGCCTCTCATGTATCTCCCCTAAACTGACCCTTCTCCAACAGCCTCCACTCCCCTCCTCTAACTCTGTCCTCTCCTCATCCCTCCACTCTCCCCTACACCTTCCATCTTCTCCTCCCTCTCCCCCAACCACCCCCCCCCCCCCTTCCAGTCACCATGGTTACCATGGCATACCATCCCCACTCCTCACCAGGGCATCTGAAGTCAGGTGTGCCAGCCTCTCGTGTATTATCCTGGCCTGGTCTGGGTCAGCCACATACTCCCCTCTGGTGTTCCCTACCACCACTTCGGTCCACATGAAGCCTTCGTCCTGCTTGGCAAGTGTCACCTCCAGCCTGAGAGATGATGGAAAACCAAGAGGGAAATGATGCTACATACTGCTTCTCATGCGTTCCATACACACTCATGGAAAAAATTAAATAAGCTGAAGCACAAACATCATTAAACAGCCTACATTGACATGGATGTTTATTTTTTTTTTGTTCTTCTAATCTTATGGACTACAGTGGTTTCCCATTATAACAAAGTCCTTGGGACCAGCAGTTTTCTTTCATTATATCGAAATTTCATTATAACCGAACAAATACTGCGTAAAAAATAAAAATACATAGAGTAGATAATATTGCGGCGTAAATTTTTACTTCATTGTAACCGGAATTTCTTTATATCTGTGTTTGTTATAAAGGGAGTGAACTGTAGTACTGTGCACATAAAGAAAAGGGTTTGAGTTAACAATAAATGTACATGTAAGTGTTCCTTACAGAATGTGATATATCTACTAGATTCGTCATTATACGACGTTAACTGCAAAATTAGGATTTGTAGGTGGCAACACCCCCAAAAATTGATTGTATGATAAAATTAATTGATTATTTTTATATGACAGCCTCAGTTTTTTTGTGCTTCTAAAAGCAATTAGAGAAGCACAGAAGAAAGCATACATGTGATGGTTAGACAGTGTTTTAAAGGTACAGCATGAAAGTTTGCAATAGGTCTCCGTATCAGTGAACTGGTCACTCTCAAACTTGAGCTGAAGACATGCAACTATCCTGCTGGTTATCTATGCGTACTTTACAGAAAACAACATACATATGCTCTATGGACCCAATGTGATACTGGAGAGATGATAGACTGATAAAACAAATAACCACACATCATAATTACTTGCGCTTGTCTAGCGTCCATGTACAGCAGGTGATGTCAATTAGCCTATAGAGGGCGCCAGACAGGAGCTCTGGTCCATTCTTGATCCCGACATCCAGCCTGTCTGCCTCCATCACTACATGGATGTCTGGTTTGGAGACGGTTGCCGGGACGATGAAGGTGAGGCTGACATCCTCTCCAGTTTGAGTCCATGTGAAGAGTGGGAGTGCAGGCTCTGATGGATGAATAGCAGTATGCTCAACTATGCAAGTTTTACATCCTCAATATGTGGAAGTTCTCATACTGTAACTAAGTAATTTTGATGATGTAAAGTCTGTAACATCTACAATGAAGACATTTACTCTGGAACCATGTTTAGAACAGAAAACTACATTCGGTATTGCTCTAGTCAATAAAATAGATGTCATAGATGTAGAGTTCCTCATATCAATATTATGAAAATAGAATTTATTTGTTAGGTGTTACAAGTCTTCCATCTATTTAGGCATTTCTATTACTTTTGTTTTGAAGATAATTATCTGAAAGCAAATGCCATTTCTAAGCAAAGTAAAAAGGAATTATAAGCTATACATGATTCACTTTCACTTCTTGGGTTTGATAAGCACATCTGGCAGAACTGTGTTGTGGTTTTTTTTTTTTTTCTCTCTTTGGTAACTTGTTTTTATGTGTGTGTGTTTTGTTTGTTTGTTTGTTTGGTGCATAGTTGCAAGAAATAATGCACACACACACACACACACACAAAAATACACACTAGAAACTAGAACCACACAAGATATATGAGTGAGCCCCTACCTTCCTCTTTCGCCTCCTCCTTTTTCTCATCCACCTCATCCTCCTTGATCTGATTGACAGCATCTGAGATGACCTCAAAGTCAGCCTCACTGGCCACATAGAGCCCCAGACCTCCCTCCTCCAGCCCAACGTAGACAGGAGCGGTGGGGCCTTGTAGCTGCCTGGTGTTCTCAACCTCAAAGTCCGCTAAATCTGGCACCACACAGAAACGACACAAAACCGCAAATCAAACTAGAATATTTTACACACATTGCAGTGTATCTTATTACTAAACACATCTTATCCGATGTCTGTAAACTTATCTTTGTGAATTCAATAACATAAACAACAGGTGGGGGGATCACAAAGACTTTGAAGTTAACCTTAATAGCTAAGATCAATTATATTACGCCACCTTTTTTTCGTGCTCAGTTTTATTCAATGTTTTTAGAATCCACTTCAAATTGTTATCAAAATTTGCCGACAAATTCCTTTGTCACTTATTTTATTTTGTGTGTTTATGGCTGCATGATAGTCTCCAAAATTTGTATTTTCATTGGGAAGTCAGAATACCATATAAGACACACACGGCATACCATAATTTTAAGTTGATCTTACCTTTTACGACTGACTTAAATTCTTTGTGAAGCACACCAAGATTGCCAAAAAACAAAAATTAGACTCGCTGATCACCATTTAAAAGAAAATGCTACAGACAGCACAAAAATGCTTTCCAAAATGTAGATGTGCACACTCAACAGAAACTGGCACTATCACACAAGTTTGCATATAACTCATATATTCCAAGTGAGAATTTGACACACCACTTCGTAAAAACATTCTGAAATTTGTTACATACTCAAATCTCATGCAGTTGCATATTGTATGCACATGACTACAATAATTATGTGATGCCGTAAAAGCAAAAATATAATCTCGCAAACCCCATGGGACTAACCTGTAATACAGGATTAATTTCTGACCAAGAAATCAAAATACTGACCACTCCCTGCACTCAGAGTAATCCATTCCAAGAAGGTGGCATGGTCACTCTTGTTGTCCGAGCTCTGGTCATCTCCCCGGCTTCCCTCGCCCTCATGATCCCTCTTCTCAATGTGGAGCAGGATGCAGTCAACCTTGACCCTTGACCCTTCTTCTGTCACCGTTGAATGCTGGAGGATGGCTGGGGCACCATTGCATACTTCCTTCTTAAAGACAATCTGCAGGTAACACACACACAAAAACAATGTCTCCATTGTGTAATACTGGTTCTTCTTTCCCCTGTGCTAATCAATATAACACACATAAGATTTCCTGCATGGGGGATGCCCTCTCTTTGGCAAGCTATCTCATGTTCCAGTCAGGGTCTAACTATGGCATATTAGCATCTACAAATGTACCACTTTACAATTTTAGCGGCACAATTAGCAGCACGGAACACAAGTATGCCTTTAAGTTGCTGTAATTTTCATTGGTTGCTTGAGGTAGTTTTGGTACCCTTATGGTGGAAGAATATGATTCATGAGGTACGTAATAAAGTCAAATGTAAGCCAGTTGTTGCGCTCCATGATTTTATACTTTTTCTAAATTACTTTTAAACCTCATTTAAAGACAGTTATAGAAGCTAGCTAATCAAGACTTAAGCTGGTAAACATCACTCTTTGCATAAGTAGTATTCAAGAAGTACATCTTCCAATTTCTTTTACTTTCTAAGAGAGTAGATGTAAGATTTAAAACCATTGTTACCTACAGGGCCATGGGAGATTGCTTTGGTGATGACATGGCATAAAGTAGGAGGTACTCTGGTATTTGCAAGCACCTAACTTATAGGAGCTTGGTCATGACCCACAAGAAATTAGATGTTTTATTTGTGTGTTTCATTCCGTGCACAAACTTGGATATACTTCATAAACAGCAGATCCAAACTCTACGTCAGATATACCTTCCATTCTGAGATTTCTGCACTGTCTCTGTTGCCAGTATCTAGGACATACAGGAATCCTGCTCCATCTGAGAGTACACAGAGCTGGCGTGAGGTGAAGTGGGCCGAGACATTATGCCTTGACCCTGTCCTCTTGGAGTGAGCTCCAGGGATGGTGAAAACTACCCTGGACTCATTCAACTGGGAATCCTATACAAAAGAATGATACGAAGAAATCTCCAGGGATGGTGAAAACTACCCTGGACTCATTCAACTGGGAATCCTATACAAAAGAATGATATGAAGAAATCTCCAGGGATGGTGAAAATTACCCTGGACTCATTCAACTGGGAATCCTATACAAAAGAATGATATGAAGAAATCTCCAGGGATGGCGAAAACTACCCTGGACTCATTCAACTGGGAATCCTATACAAAAGAATGATATGAAGAAATCTCCAGGGATGGTGAAAACTACCCTGGACTCATTCAACTGGGAATCCTATACAAAAGAATGATACGAAGAAATCTCCAGGGATGGTGAAAACTACCCCAGGACTCATTCAGTTAGGAATCCTATACAAAAGAATGATATGAATAAATGACGTGCTTTAATCATTGCTCTATCTACGAATCCATAAATCAGATTTTGATTTTTTTTTTTCCAAAGCGCACTCCAGTTCTGTATCATACCAGAAGAGATACAACTAAATAATGATCACTATATTTTTTGCCCATCTTTCAATCATTGAACCCTACATTGTAGGATGGTACAACCTTCAAATTTGTTTGTTTGTTTGTTTGTTTCTACAGGGCAGCCTTTTCAACATCCTGTAAGCAACTTGAAATTCATCTAGGTCAATGCTTCCTAGGATTTTATAAGTTTGTATAAAACTGACAAGACTTTGTGACAAGATACCACACACAACTTCCTTGCTTGTGTTTCAAAAGGCAAGTACTTTACGCACAGATTGCCTTGGATAAAACATGTATATGTGGTATAGGGCTATGAGTGGAATAAAGAAAGTATATGTAGGTGACCTTGGGAAGAAACTGGATGACTGCATGGCAGTGTTTGTATCACACAAGGTAATGAGGTACAATGATGTCTGGAGAAAGAAGTGTAGGAATGACCAAGGAAGTGGTATGATAGAGAGGTGACAGTGATGGATGTAAGGTGTGGAGTGGAGTCATGGGCCAGTCATGGCAAGCACAATTCTACACATGATTGGAATGCATGTAATACATTTGTACAGAAAGTACAACCACAATAATTGTCAATGTGGATCATGAAAAATACTGGCAATGTGTTTCTATGCATGTAAGTGACAGGTTTGTTATCAAAACTTGCCTACTACTAGAATCCCTCTATAAAAGAACTAGAGCACACAGAAAATAAATGTAAAAAAAAGGATATTATTTAAGGTTTGATTTCTGGAGACTAAACTGCCATTTGCTCAAAGACAAAGTTTATCTACTGACTTCCAGCAGATAATTTGCATAAACCACATCAAGTTTTGACCACTTGTCACATACATGTACTTCTACAACACAAGACTTTACACATACATAGACCTGCAAAGGTGTCACTTTTCTCCTGCATTAGCCTACTATAAAAATCTTGATCTGCCAAGTCAGAATATTTTGAACACTATTTTGACAATCTGCACACATAATTATCCATTCACCAGTTTTCAAACTTAAATTAATACAAATTTCCTATACAAGGATTATTTCAACTCACCAGAACAACCCTCTGTTGCAATAGTTTCCACTCTGTGGTGACATAGTAGACACAATTTGGATTCCACAAGTCCCCTATCAGGTGATTGGTTAACCCAAATAACTGCATGTGTTGGAAAGTGTACTCATCTTCTCGCAGCTTCACCTCATCGATAGCTAGAGACAATTTGAAAAGCAAAGAGCAATGCTTTACATCTCTACATCCAAGTAAACTCCAAGTAAGTATCTAACTAGGGCAACAGGACTCGAAATACCCATCAGCCATTGACAGTTTGCGGCTATGCCCTTTCAAAATCAAAAGATTCATGGCCACAATATCTTTTTAGTCACTTGCACCCCTTTGAGTAGCTTTGTGCCCTCTCAAGAAAGTGGCCTTGACCCAAATTTGATGAAATTTGAGGCCTGGGGCAATCATATCCAGGGGTTTAGGTTAAAATCTCCTCACGTGCATGCTCAAACTCACTCTGAAAATCCCACAGCTTGCGTGGCTTGCACACTGTCTGCACTGGATGCAGCAGAGGGATGCTTGCACAAAAGGCGCCCAAAGGCTGCTGGACGGCAGAATTCAGGAAGAAAATGAACCTGTAATACCTACAAAGTGATTAGTTTGCTGACAAATTTGAGTACCCATCTACAGTTGTACTCTATAAGTGTGGAATAGTAATTTGGAATATACAATGTATGCACAAGATCAGGTTAGTTCTGATTTTATTTTTCTCTTTATGAATACTTGTAACATGATCTGAGACTTCACTTTCATGGAGGAGCTGAATCGTGCGTGGAGAGGCGAGACTACAGCCTCAGAAAAAAGCACCAAAAATTTTGAGTCAGTTCAGGCCTATAGAAGCAGCGACCCTGCATTGAGTAAACCCACTGGCACTCATGGTTGATTGAAACTTGATTGTTTGATATCTAAAAGAGCACACATATTTTTTTCCTTCTTTTCATCTTACAGAGTGGATATTGTTGTGTGTGTGTGTGTGTGTGTGTGTGTGTAACAAAAAAAAATCACCATGCAAACTTGCAACAATTTATGTGTCAGATGTGAGATGGATGCGGATGATAAGTCAACAGGAGATTATGAACACCTCGCCCAGAGGGCAAGGCCTTTATGAGAACCCTGGCCATGCTCATGAAGAGGAGGGATCCTTCGAGTGCTGAGCCAGAGCCCCCCTCATGAGAGGGTTTCCTGGACTGATCTAGCCAAGCTAAGGAGGTACACTCCTTGATGATCTAGCTAGTATAAAATAGCACACACTGACATGCACGTGCACACGCCATACAGTCATGTGTCGGATCAGATAGAAAAATCTGTCTGTCCAGCTGTCTGGAGGAGGTTTTTTTTTTAATCATTTTTTCTACGCCTTTTTTTTAACGGCTCTCCTCCAAGGGGATTCCATGAAGCCAGAAGTAGTCTCCACGGAACATATCCCCGGCTAGCCCGATCAGACACACAGCGTCTCTGTGTTGCGACACTTGTGTACAACAACAGTGCTGTGTATTAAATCAGCGGCAAGAAACAGACTGATTTTTCGGTCAAGCGTCAGATTTGACAGAAAAGATCGGTTTGTAACAGAATCTCCTCCTTCCATAATCAAAATTGCAAAAGTCAAATTAAATGAGAAAAGACTCCTCCGTAGCCGGTAGCTCCGAAGAACAGACAGATTTTTTCTGTCTAGAGTCGTCAGATCAGCTTTATATAGAGTTTGTTGCGGTATACAAGTATGAGAAAACCGGTAGAGTAAAAGAGCATCAGCATTCTGTGCCGCACCGACAGCAACTAGACCTTACTTTGACCGTGCCCGCCCGCGTGTGGCCCGGCCGCGTTTTTTTTTAAGACGGCACAGATTGGGGTATGACGCGTGTTAAACCTATGCTATGGGAAAAACGTTGGGTTAGGCATGTTTTTGGTTAGGGTTTAAGTTAAGGGTTAGGTTAACCGTTAGGGTTAGGGTTGGGGTTAGGGTTAGGGTTTGATGGTTAGGGTTAGGTTTAGGGATAGGGTCCCCAATAGATTTTTAGGGTCCCCAATCTGCGCCGTCTAAAAAAAACACGCGGCCCGGCCCGGTGGCCGTGGCGTGGCAATGGCGCGATGGCGTGCATGCGCGTGTGGGTCGCACTTTTGTTTTGTACTAACACAGAATTGAACACTTCGGACTAGGAGTACGACCTACAACGTGTAGAAAACAATATGAATAACGTGGGCTTTATTTTCTGTCACTTTTGACTGAAATTCTTACCCAAGTTGAGCGGTAGCTGGTAGGTTGGAAGCGTGTCTAGTGACAACTTGTATCCATCAAACTGGCTATCAACTAAGTCTCTGTTGACTCTCAAAACCTCTGTGCACGACGCCATTATTAACCCTTCTTTGGCCCGAGCTAGCTACATCGCCATATGCATGCCGTAGTAACGTCTATATCTACAACGTACCGCTGACAGAACTCTACACTCGAAGGCACGCTTGCATTTCTGGTGCGCTATTGATCTTTATTAAAACGTACTACGATCCTAGCTCCGTAAAAGTCCGTTCGCAGCCCGATATCGTTAGACTTGACAGAATTGCGGCGCGCACGCACTGCAGTAAACACGTTCAGTAGGCCGTGACGTAGTCTGCTTTGTCATCGTCCAATCAGGATGCGAGCAGTCAGGCTTCAAATTTAAAAGGGCACTTTAGTGCATGTGTTATTGACGCGAGTGCAACAGTGAGTTTCAGTGATCATCGGCGGAGTGAAGTGCGATAGAATTCGTCTTTTAGCCGTGCTGATCTTGATTGAGAGAAACTTCCTTGTTTCGGCATTCAACACACACTTGTACAAAGGTGAATATTACGTCTAAATTTGACAATCGTTTTATCAGTAGATTTAACTGTGTCATTCTTTGCAACAACCAGCTCACTATGTGCGCACTACATTTCCATTGCTGAATCATCAGTGATCATTGCTGTTTAGTGTTACAGTGTTACAAGTGGTGATACACTACGTAGAGCGTGCATGTAATGCAATCACTGTGCTGTGTGTACTGTAGGCGAGCTATGTGGCCTATGGATAATGAGAAATAGACCAGTGATGATTATCAAAAGATTATGTATGATATGTGATTAGAGTTAGACTGATTGCAAGTGAAGATTATCATGATTCAAATAGTTGCAGGCCATACTGATCTGATTTGTTCATTTGAAAAATACTTTTACATGAGTCGAACAAATGTGCTGTGAACATAGAAATTTGACACTAAACGACAACGTCACCTTCATCACAAATTAAAGTTTTTGGCGCATAGAACGCTTACTGCTTAGTACATATTGCACTGCGCGCAGAGCACGTAAAAATGTATTGGCTTTGACCGTTAATGAGGATATGTGGGAAAACACTAACGTTAGCTGTTCATTGATTTGGTTTTAATTAAGGACAAAATTTCGAATGAATATTTTAACCGAATCATGTAATTTCAATGCATTTTCTAAAAGGCAAGCTTCGTACAACACTATGTTCAATACAACTCGGTTTGTGTGCATTGTCAATGCAAAAACAGTGGTCGATCTAAAAAAGGAGCGGCACCGCGGGGAGCTGAAAAGACTAAGAGGCCACGCAAGTTCGACGGCGATATTTTTGCACTGAAACTTAGAATTGAAAAGGGAACAACAGCATTTGATAGTGCTGGATTTTCTCACTCACGTAGGTTAAGTTTTTACAAGAATTTCAGTGTTAAATATTCTCATCAAGCAAATAAAAATTAGCCGATCAATGAGTAGTAGGTCCAACCATACATAGTGTGTGTGTGTTTGTGATCACCAATGATATAAAATATGATTAAAGGGTGTGTACAGTTCTGGTCGAGGTGAGGATTTAGCTTTTAACGTTTTGCGAGATATTCAGAAACCACTCTATCATGAGATGTCAAAGAGCATGCAGTTCTAAGGGGTATCAAAAGTTTATTCGATGAAAATCGGTTTTGAAATGGCTGAGATATCCAAAAACAAGGTGAAACAAAGAGATCCTAATTAAAGTTGTGGCATGTCGCTTTTTATTATTAGCACTTTTTTTTGATATCTCTGCCATTTGAAAACCAATTGTGAATCCTTAAAATTACTTGCTCTTTCATATTTCATAAGAGGCTTTTCATTATCTCACTTAGGAATGTTCAAAACATGAATCCCCACCTCAACCAGTACTGTACAGTCCCTTTAAGAACATGTGATTCTTAGAGGAATTCATGGTTTTTTGATGAAAATTGATCTTGAAATGGCTGAGATAATCCAAAAAGTGATCCTTGTACAGGGACGGATCCACTGTAGGTAAAGGGGGGAGGGCACCTTTGCGATCCGCCACTCGTACTTTTATTGATATGCACTAGGCCACAACCTCTCGATCCTCTTTGTTTCACCTCGGTTTTGCATGTCACTCAAAACCGATTTTCCCCTAGAATTGAATGCTCTTAAAACATTTCATAGAATGGTTTCTAAATAGGGCCTATCCTGCAAAATGTTTAATTAAGCTGAATCCTCGCCTCAACCAGTACTGTGGCTTCTACTGTATACCATCCCTGTCATGAAAATGTAGTCAAGACTATTAAAGCTGAGCCTTGAGAAAAGAGACTCAGACAATCTACGCACGCAAACATGCAGTTAAAATTTACTTTTTCTTAGATGTTATTCTTGTCACAATTACAGTCAAAGAAAATTGTTTAAATTGGTATCTAGCTACCAAATTATTGGAGAAAAGAACTTGATTATGACTCCTGTGGCTATATGAGATGGATCCTTGTAGAGTCTACATCTCACATATTTTATTAATTGAATATTTATGAAGCTTTATACTCAGATATTCATTCCTTATTTTCTTATCTTTTTATTTTCCTTTACAAAGATGACGGATATAGGCAAAGAGAATGCTGCATACACTCACATGCCATCCAAGGTTTGTATTGTGAACAGATCTTCATTACTGTAGTGTATATGAAATATCAATGATATCACTGATATTTCACAAATATCAGCCAACCAAAATGGACCTTAACTTCTACATAATACTTTTGACAAACTGTGAGACAGCAGTGCTCATAATCCAGTATGGATGTGCAGCCAGGATTTTTAGTCACTGTCATAATCACATTCAACAACTCAACAAGAGAAGAGCACAGGATGCCTTATGTTTCAAACGATAGTATAGTAGTTGTACTGACTCCCCCCCCCCCCCCCCCTAATTTATTTGTTTTTCTTTCTTTAGGATGAGCTGTCACAGCTCAGGAGTACAGAAGCATCACATGTACATGCCATGGACCTCAAAATAACTTTATAGTTTTCCCTTGTCCAGAGTTAACACTATTATTGCCACTGACAAGGAGGCCCTGTAACGGTCTTAACACAGTTCAAAGTTCATTTATGCTGTAAACAGTGACAGCTACACTGACAATTATACATGTAGCTCTGTGTCATTCAATCAAGTCAGGATCATTACTGTAGTACTGGTAGTTACACTTGCCTTGTTATCTGCATTCTGCATATATCATACTGAATGTGCATGGTTTTGTTTTTTTTTTCTCCAGCACTTAAAAAAACTAATTAAAAGATTAGCAATCTATAGATTTGCTTCTGTATTCCCCCTTATTCTAGAGGCAAGTAAGATAAAGACTTACCATTTTGATATGTCAAATTAAACCTTGTCAGACAATTTTACCATCAAAATATTGAAAGCCTGTGAAGATGACTGCTTATTGTACATAACTTTTTAGATTGTACTGTGTACTTCCAAGTTAGCTCACATGTGTTGTCAGTGCACAGACTAATCTCCCTAGTGTCACACAACATCACACTTTTGGTATTGCAGGAATTGAAGACAGATTTAGGAGTTGCTTTATTAGAACTCAAAGCTCCTTAATTTCTACTTCTCTATGATTTCATGCTACCCCGCTGGTAAGTTACATGCAATGTAGAACTGATTTGGGACTTCCATGCCTTGGGTCAATTAGGAGTCTTTCAGTCATTTTTCAGTCCCAACCATTCCTTTGACATTTGAATTGATATGTACTTTATTTGACTCATTGCAATGATATTTACTTGACTAGAAAAGGAATGATTCAGCACATAGTTAAGAGCATTTGTAATAATTCAATGTGGTTTATTGTGCAAATATAAAATAATAATCCAGCAACTCGAAGGCTGATACGGTTGCTTTACATCAGACTCATAAAAATGAAATTGATATAACACTGATAATATAAGCATACGTGAAAAAAAAGGATAATATACACATCAGATGTGAGAATCAGAAATGGGATAGATAAGAGTATTGCGCAACAGGAAAGGAGATTTGTACGTGTATATAAGAACAAATATGGCAAGATGGAGAAGAGCGGGCAAGGAAGTAAAAATGTAGAAGTGGGGAAATAATTTCAATGCCCAAAAGCATGAAAACTAAAAGTACTGGTAAAGAATATGATATTGACACAACATCAGGCGGAAATACAAGTTATCATACCAAGTTAGTAAATCATTTTTAAAAAGGGCTAATTTTGAGTCTGTTTCCTCGCCACTCAGTTCCAGACCCCAGTCAGTGCCTCCAGGGCGGATGCTGGCCCCAAGCGGATACTGAAGCCCTCCTCAGCCAGCACAAACGTAAGCACAACTCCAACAAAGGCCACTAGGTCAAAGGTCGGGCAGCCACCCGTGTACCATGCCCGGTCAGAGGTCGTGAATGAGGTCGCAGGGTCGAGAGGACCAGTGAGTCTCAAAGGGCAAGATCAAAGCCCGCGGGGTGAAAATAACCCCAAGTTTTCCTGCCATCCCAACTGACCTGCTGGCTGTGAACTAACATGCTTCTTCAGGGTGGTCCCTCGGAAACCCAAATCCTGTAGCGATAATGTCACAGTCTTTTGTTATAACCTGGATTGGAGCCAGGTGTGAACATGGTTGGCATCCAGTCAGGTGCTGTTGTTTAGAACCAGTTTCCATGGCAATGAATGGCTCTATGACATCACACTGTGGTATTCTCTATGGTGTTGACAAGGATCAGATGTGTGGCATGTTGGTCACACATGGTATCCTTTCCCTCCACCTCCTTTCTTTTTCATAACATCTGTACAAACTGACTAATTCCAGATTCCATGATGTCATACATTGTTAGACTTTTGCTGGCAATTCCAAAAGTTACTGAAATTTGGTGACGGGTACAAATTTAAGTTGCACTTTTTTGGTGGGAAAATGATGATTTAATACTATAATGTGCACATCACAATGACAGTTGTTTGTAGATCTGCAATATGCTTTGTCTCACTGGATCATGTGCAATGCTTTTAATGAAGTTAGGTTACAGACATTTTTATTAAATCCAGAAAGTATTAAATAAATTGTTATATGTGGACCACCCTCATCTCCCTCTTTCACATTCCTGCCCTAGAGTTAACAACATAGTCAAATTATGGTACTTTGAGAAACATCGGTTTCTGTGATTTCCATTTCCTTCTCATGGATTAAACAAATGCTCAGAACAGAATTGCTCTGAAACCCATGGTCTATTTTTTCAGGTTTTACCTGAAACACTATCTGCAAAGTTCATATATTGCGCAGTAACAATCTATATCTATTCTCTTCAATTGTAACACATCTAGAACTGGTGGCGATCTTTCCTTTCTTTTTTTTTTCTTTTTTTTTTAAATGGGAAAAGTGCTTTGGTAATTCTGAATTCTGTTGTGCTACTATGTTGCCTATGTATATATCATCTTATTTATTGTAGTTGCTGAGATTAATGGGGCTGTTTTTATATTCTTTTTGTGTGTAGCAAGATCTTAGGTTGGAATTCATTATGGCTAAAACAGGTATCTTTACACTCAAAGTGTTTTATACCTTTATTCTCTAAATAGGCTCTGTATCATACCCCTGCTTACTACCAATACCGTTCATAGAGCCATCTTCATCCATTTTGTACAAGGTACCATACATATCAGTCCAAATGTGGGAGTGTGTATGTGATAACAGCATCCTAGCAACATCTGGATTCGAGAAAGAATAATAGTATGGCTTAGCTGCAATAAGTTATGATGGTTCAATGTATATGATTAAACCATTTAAGTTTGATGTTGTCCATTCTATGCAAATCACCACAGAAATAAAAAACATGCCGTGTGAGCCAGCAGGAACCAATAGCAGATCTAGTGTACATTAGTGACCAACATAAAAGAGCCAACTGGCAAATAATATGAAAAGTTACAGATGAAAATCCAAGTAATTAGTTCAAAGGGCTTACAACATCTCAACAGGCACTTGTATGTTTCATCTTGTATTCTCTAGCTGTTATGTAAAGGGCTCGAAGATACAGTATGTAAATTTCAATTTTCTTTTATGCTTGTTCTATTAGAATTCATGTTAAACGGAATTGTACGTTCTAAAATAGAAAAAGGACAAAATAAGTCACTAGAATTCACAGAAGAAACCCCAAATGAAGAAAAACATCCCAAAAGTGATTAGCACCATAAAAGAAGCCAATGCTTTTGGTAGAGGTAAAGACACTTGATGAGACAAGTACAATGTAACTCTCCTTTCCAGAAACTGTCAAAGATTAAATCTCGTTCCATCCAGGCATCCTCATCAGCCAGACCCACCCATGCCAGGACGCACCCAGTCAAGCAGTCAGAGAACAAACAGGAGAATGCAGGGAAACAGGCTGCCAACCAGCCAGCACCCAAGTAAGCCATGTTGCCAATATTGTAGGGAACAATCAGTGATTACTGGGACTTCTCCAGTACAACAGCATTCTGCATGTAATTTAAAGGGAAGGCAAACCCAAAGAGCAATGTGGATTGAGTGAAAGCAGCAAAATTAGTAGAACACATCAGTGAAAGTTTGAGGAAAATCGGACAATCGATGCAAAAGTTATGAATTTTTAAAGTTTTGGTGTTGGAACGGCTGGATGAGGAGACTACTAGAGGATATGACGTATGAGTGGCCAACAATACAAAGAAAATATAAAGTAAATTCAACAAAAATTCACTTTTCTAGAATTATGAAAGAGCAATGGACAAACCGCTTTCAGAAAGCAGGGGGAACAATTGCTACCCTTGACATATGTCAATATCAAGTTGATGGAATTTGTAATTTTCATGAAAAATTGATTTTTGTAGTATTTTCTTTATATTTTCTTGGTATTGTTGTCCACTCATACGTCATAACCTCTAGTAGTCTCCTCATCCAGCGGTTCCAACACCAAAACTTTAAAAATTCATAACTTTTGCATCGATTGTCCGATTTCCCTCAAACTTTCACTGATGTGTTCTACTACTGCTGCTGCTTTCACTCAATCCACATTGCTGTTGGGGTTTATCTTCCCTTTAATTGAAGATATCCTGTAATTTATGTCTGTTCATATACATCCTCTGTAGTATGTGACTTATGTCTATAGAAACAAACTGGTATTTTGTAATAAATGGGAAGAAAATTAGTATTTAATTGTATCATCACTTCACTCAAACATGGAATCTAGATATCAGTGCAAGATATGATACTACTTAATCATCAAGTCATTCAGCACTGCTACCCAACTTGACCATGATGTTGAAAAGGCCATTGTCATTACCATGCTTTCTATGATATAAACATCATTCAATTGTTGTTATATTCCAAAATACGTACACGTATTACTATATTTGAACTCTTGAAATGATAAAGTAGAATGATCCTGTGAATATACCCAAGCTTTTTGCTGTCAATATGAACTTTTTCTCTTTTTTTTTTTCATTTCATACAGAAAAACATGGACCCTGAAGGACTTTGACATTGGGCGGCCGCTGGGCAAAGGCAAGTTTGGCAATGTGTACCTGGCCCGTGAGAAGCAGACCAAATACATTGTGGCCCTCAAGGTTCTCTTCAAGTCTCAACTCCAGAAGTCTCAAGTTGAACATCAGCTGAGGCGAGAGATTGAGATCCAGGCCCATCTAAGGTCAGTGGTTGACCCTTCTCTGGGATGTCCAAGGGGGTTAGTCCAGTGGTTGGGGGTCGTCTTCACATGTTTTTATTTACTGACTCTGTTTTCTGTTTTTCTGTTAACAATAGTATGATATTGCTTATCCTGTCCTGTGTACAGAATGCAAAATAAAGTCTTTTTTTTCTAAAACAATAAATTGCAACTTCAGTGTAACCTTCAAAAATCTTGAGTAATGAATTGCTACTCAAGGGGAATATAGAAAATGTAAGTATAGTATAACTTGGAACAAGTCGGAGTGAATCCCAACTGCAAGGAACTGCAAAATTGCCTGCAGAGATACTAAGAGTTGACATTATTATAAGATGCATAGGAGCAGACAATTTTATAATTTTTCTCATACTCCCATCAAATATTTAGCAAGGGTGATTTCTTTTTTTATGTTATCATATTTCATCTCAATTGATGTAAATTCTCCCATATTCTTTCCAGACATCCCAATATTCTGAGGCTGTTTGGATATTTCTATGACGAGACCCGTGTATACCTTATCCTTGAGTTTGCCCCGAGGGGAGAGCTGTACAAGGAACTACAGAGGGCCGGCCGATTCAATGAACAGAGGACAGCCACTGTGAGTACCTGTACAGTGAAGGAATTTTGTGAAAGATGTTATAACAAGCATTAGCTGCTTTTACAGTTGATAAGATTGTTACAAACTTTCTTTGAAGCATGATAAGTGAACAGTTGAAGCAAAACTTCTTATCTTGAGGTGTAACATTACTGCAATCATACCACTGTCTTTGTTTTCCTTCTGAATAAAAACTTTGACCTCTTTCTCTGTTCCCTTCACCCCACAGTACATCAGGCAGCTTGCTGATGCCCTGAAATACTGCCACTCCAAGAAAGTCATTCACCGCGACATCAAGCCTGAGAACCTTCTTCTGGGTCTGCTTGGGGATCTCAAAATTGCTGACTTTGGCTGGTCGGTTCATGCACCTTCATCAAGGTATAAAGACTTTAAAAAATTGTTACCTCTTGTTCTTTGAAGAAGTTTCAGACCTCTTACAATTAAAATGCTTCATCACAGATATTAGGGAGCTTTAGATTTGTGAAGCGGACATTTAGACAACGATTGCATTGGCTGCTCTCCTCTCTCTCTCTCTTCATCGTGATGCAAAGTAGCTTTAGAATACATGCGGATGCAGCCTATTTGATCATTGCATCAAGTAGCTTTTAGTGTCATGAATTTGAGCGGACGTGAAAATGGCCCAGAACTGACCTTGAAACTCAGACGCTAGATCGATTTAATTTTGATAAGCAATTATTTTGCGCATGCACAGAACAGGTTTTTTTCGCCCTGAATGTCCGAGTCCCAAAAATCTAAAGCTCCCTAATATCTCCATCATAACAAGGTCGCAAGGACTACCACTTTTACCTGGTTGTTAATGCACCAAAAAAGAGACCAATTAAATACAGTAATAGAAAATCAGTACTGCCAAATTCACTTCCTTAAAAAGCAGTACAATCATTTAAGCGAACTCGTAGTGGGATTTGCCTGTACTATCACCACATAACCAACACATACCAATGATTCTCGTTCCTCCAGGAGAACCACCCTTTGTGGCACCATGGACTACCTGCCACCGGAGATGATCGAGGGGCGCATGCACGATGAGAAGGTGGACCTGTGGAGTCTTGGGGTGCTCTGCTACGAGTTCCTGGTCGGCAAGCCACCCTTTGAGGCTGAAGGCAGCAGTGAGACCTACCGTAGGATTACCAAGGTGAGAGAATACCCCAACCCTGTCCTTATCCTAGAACAAGCTTTCACACATCCTCTCCCTTGCTTGTTATAGCTATGTGTTTTATAGCAATTGTGATTGCAATTGATAATTTGTTGTAGATGATGCCCAGAAGCATCAGCATTGTCTGATGTGCGTGAAATATTGAAGATCTGAATGCCTTGCTCATTGCAGTGGAAACATACCATAAACATTCTCTATGCTTTGAGTGATTGAGGTGTCTGTCATGAAACTGTATTTCTCCTGGTGTAAATATACTACCTGTATATGGCCATACTTTGAATGGTCGTTGCATGAGCTTTCCAAAGATTTCAGATATTTCCTGGATGGCGAGTCAAAATTTGTTTTCATAGCCTATCAGATTCCTGGTAAATAAAACGTGAAGCAAAAAGACAGTGTACCATCACTGATCAGGATCATACACCCGGGGGGTGTTTCATCAATGCTTGTCAGCGCCGACAACTGTCGGCGCTGACCAATTTCAGCAAAATCCTTGGTTTTGATTGGCTGAGATGCTCTGGTCACTGACTGTTACTATGGTGATTCAAGTTGTCAGCGCCGACAAACGTTGATGAAACACCCCCCTGAACTCTGCTTGCAGATCGAGGAAGCACTGTCGTGAATTCAACAGTAATTGTATTTACATGGTGTTTCATGAGCCATTTCCTTTCTCATACATAAATGACAATTTGTTATAAACTATGAGCATCATTTGTGAAAGGAATTTTGACTTGCTCAAGTCTTGATTCTGAGTAGGTTTGGAGTGCTTCTGACATTGAACATGAATATTTTTGACTTGGATGTATTGCAATAGGACCTTCAGTAGGACAGTTGATTGGCACAGAAATGCATGATAGTATGTTGTTGTATATCCCTAAACTTATATGCAGCATGTTAACACTCACTGGCCAATCCTATGATATTCAGCAGATAATACAGCACCTTTCAAAAGATTATACCATTCAAAAGAGTAACTTGGTGGATAATATGGCTCTCTCCTGGTGTTTTTGCTGCCTTGCAGGTGGACTATAGATTTCCCAACTATGTAACAGCAGGTGCCAGGGATTTGATAAAGAGGGTAAGTCTGTGTTTTCTATGTCATCACATATGGTCACTATTGGACTGTATGACTGATTTATTTTCTGACAGTAACATGGTACAGAGGGACCATGTTTTAGCAGGGTCAGATATACAGTCAAACCTCGCTTAGAGGACAAGTTCACCTTCATAGACATGTGGGTTTTGTGAATGCAGCAACATTGATAGAACACATCAGTGAAAGTTTGGGGAAAATTGGATAATCTGTTCAAAAGTTACATGTATGAATTTTTGAAGTTTCTGCTCAGTCACGTCTGGATGAGAAGACTACTATAGCTTGTGATGTCACATGTGTACAAGGATATAAAGAAAGAATAAAGAAAATTCAACATATTTTCACTTTTCTTGCATAAGAAAAGAACACTTGACTTCTCTCTTTCAGAAAGCAGGGGGAATAATATTACCCTCAGCATACGTCAGTAACAAGTCGAAGAAATGTGCACTTTACTAAAAAAAGTAAAGTTTTGTTGAATTATCTTTTTATTTTCATTATATTGTTGTACGTATGTGACATCATACACTGTGGTAGTCTTCTCATCCAGCAGTGACTGCGCAGATACTTAAAAAATTCATAACTTTTGAACGGATTGTCCGATTTCCCCTAAACTTACATTGATGTGTTCTACTAATATTGCTGCATTACCTCAATCCACATGTGTATGAAGGTGGACTTTAAGTTGAATCTATTTTCACCGATAAAAAAAAATTGCCTTATAATGGTAATATTAGAGATTAAAATCAATAGAATATAAAGACAAGAGGACTTAAAAGCTAGAACCTTCAACATAGATGATTATTCGACTTGTGCGAGGTAGAGCAAGGTTGACTGTACACTAAAAACAAAATTGGCTCTAATCCTACAAAATACTTTGCATGGTCCAATGCAATTCATTTTGATTGGACATATTTCCCAGATTACAAGATATTTCTGTACATATTTTGGCTTGACTGAAAGTGTACATTTGGCTTCATTTAAAGAATTGTATTGCACCTCTGTTATGTAGCCCTCACTAGCTGTACAATGCATTTTTGATATGCTTGTACCAAATGTATCGTGCTAGATGAGACACTTTTATTGTTTCCTTATTCATAGTCAGTATGTCACTAGAGTGGCTCTATTATCATTATTATTATTGTACACTTAGTTCCATCACCTTGCTTCCATTCCGACAGCTCCTTCAGCACAATCCATCCCACAGACTACCACTAGAGCAGGTCCTAGTCCATCCCTGGATAGTGGAGCACAGTACCAAACCCACCCAGTCCTCATCCTCGTCATCATCCAACTCGCAATCATGATCAGGATATCATCTTGCTATTGGCAACCCCAAGATAGCGCAGTCCGAGTGTGCGAGACCTGTGAGAACCACGAACAACAAGCATGTGGCTCTGTCATAAATTCTACTTGTTATTGTCATTCCGTGGCTTGAATCAAGCGATGTCACATATTATGCACATTCATATCTATGGTTCAATTAATTATTGTGCCTTATTATGACTAATGTACAAAGTGTACCAGAACAAACTCTTTATGCAATCAGACACTGAACTCTTTGTGCTGCGCTGTTTCATCAACTGTAAGCAAACAGGGAAACTTTATGACCAGCCTTAGCTTGTATTGCTTGCATCATCTTGGGATCACTGGAGCACAGTACAGTAACTTTGGGTTGTTGAGCCATCTTGGGTTTGCTTGTAGCTATATCTATTTAATATTTGATGTTACATTCTGCATTTTGTATCACAGAGTTATTGAATCGGGCTTTACTATTGTAAACCATGATTTAACAAAAAAAAAGAAGAAGGTATGAGTACATAAATGAGAAGTTGTAATTTCCCAGCAAGGGACAAAGTTGTGATTTCCTAGCAAAGAGCAAGATAGTTACACTTAATCAGTTAGCAACAAAAAACAAACAAAAAGTACACTGCACTTTTCCCCCATTTTTTTTTCCATTAGAAATAAAAATGAAGTGTTCTTTATTAGCAATTTTTTTTTCTTCAAGATTTTACGTCCATATGACTTTTCTGCTACAAGTTTGGCAGTTTATTTCGATTGTTTAGTACTCTTACGTGTCAGGATTGTTCAACAAAATGTCTTGCATACTTTTTATTTGATGTCTGTTTGTTGGTAATCGGCGAAAGAGCCCACAAATAGCAAAGCATGACAAAAAGATAGATTTTGTATTCTTTATTCCACACTTTCATTTGATATTGTGATTAAGTTCAATGAACAAATGCTATGGTGCCATAAGAGATAGCTGATCAAAAATATTGAAAATAATGTATCAAAAATTGCAAAGGCAAACATTTATACATTATGCTTTTTGTTTCATTTAAGTGTTGTTGATTTTGATGTCTATGTAAAAATATATCATGTCTTCACACAGATGATACAATGCTTTATATACAAGTATATTTTTCCTTTGTTTTGTTGTAGATGTACTTACCTAAAGTAATATAAAAAAAACCTCTTAGGCATGATTTTTGTTGCCTGTTTCCTTGATTGAGTTCTATATTATCTTTCCTTTTGTATCACAATTTGATATGATATATACATGTGGGACAGGCATCTACTTAGTTCTACTTTGATCTGGGATGTACACTGTGCGTGTATGATGAAATCACCTTTCAAGAGTTAACCAAAGCTTGCTAATTAGGGACATGAGCATGTATCATTGCAGAGGTAGTCTACAAATGTGTGGTAGCATTAGATGGGAAAGTATACATTTAACCACAAGTTTCAGCGTACTATTCAGTATCAAATGTAAGCACAAATTGTAAGGGAATTTATGCACTTTGATCTCAAGTAAACTGCAATATATAATTTCATCCCAATTTACCAGGCGAGACCAGCTATTTCAGGGTTGTGTGGGTGACCTAAAATGGCTGCTGGGTTACAGAAATGCGATGTAACCTAGAGAGCAATTCTCTTTATGAGTGTCTAATTTGACGCATTTTCATTGACCTCTCTCGTTTTCTCTCACTGGTTTCATTAAAAGTAATACAGGGAAATCCCATTACAGTGAGTATAACAAGCTCACTTACAATGAGGTACTGTTTAATTAGATGAATTCAGCAGTCCTGATTTCCATTACTGTTTCAATCTGGTCCCTTTTTCAGTATGTTTACAAGGAGGTACCATTTATATAAAATTGGCAGTCCCGACGACCTCGCTGTAATTGTGTTTCCCTGTATTCTCTTTGATATAAGTTGAGGTGTTTATGTATTTTGAAACATTCCACTAGATGTGTTTTGTATCAGGTATGAAAGGCGGGATAAAGAAAGGATTTTTAGGATAGCCTTAGCACTGCAGTGAAACTTCTATCATGAATGGTGGTAAAATTTCTTTGTGACCCATACAATAGAGGGAGCCAGAGGCAGTATCTGCTTTCTTTACCGTTCTTACTAAGAACTGCAAACATACTGTAGCAGAGTTATATGAAAGGGTACATGTATTTACATGACTGTAATGCAGAAACTTGTGACCAACATGTTGTGTTTTTCAAACTGTGTTAACTTCAACTGAAGTGAACTGTAATGTGCTCAGTTGACTAATGTAGTGTGTGAATAAGAACTGCAGATAGATAACATGGGTTAATTGCATGGGATTGTTACAAAGCTCATTATTCACTATGATATATGTAGGCCTATGTACACCTGAAATGACCACTGTGATGTGCCGATATGTGAAGTGCCTGTTCCATTGACTTCATTTTGCAAACCTGTACTCGATTTTTTATTGTCAGTGGTGGTGATATGAGTGTAAATAAAGAAAGTGTACATTATGTACATACGTTTGTACAATTATTTTTTGCTTTCCTATTCCTAATCTTGAATTAATTCCTAAGAATACATGTACAACCCCTTTTCCAAAAACATGAATTAGAGTTACATGTACTGTATTTTCATATTATATGTATCATCACTCAAAGCTAGCACTGAAACAGCTTTCAGCATATCATATGAAAAAGCACCACCTATTGGCAAGCCTTGCAAGGAAATGTCAAGCTACTCAATATGAATCACATCATGGACACAGAATAAAAACTTGGCAAATTTGACCATTTGACCATTTGAACATAAGAATACATGCTTACATAAATACATATATAATTCCATAGAAATCTGATACAGTGGACTCCCATTATAACAAAGTTCCTGGGACTGGCAGCTTTCTTTTGTTAAATCAAAATTTTGTCATAACCGAACAAAAACAATAAAAAACATAGAACGGATAATGTTGCAGCCTGAATTTTCATTTCTTTGTAAACAGAATTTCGTTTTAACCATGTTCGGTCTTAGGGGAGTGCACTGTATCCACTTCAGAAAATGGAACATCTTGAATCTTGAAACAGGAAGGATACTGCAAAGAAAAGTTAAACAACCAACTTTCTTCTGACCCCCAGTTTTAAATCAAATTAAAGTTGTTTTTTAAATAGCACACCTGTATTTGCCTTTAAAGGGATGGTACAGTATTGGTGGAGATGAGAATTGGGCTTTTAACCTTTTGCGAGATACCAAGAAAACACTTATTGAATAGTACAGAGCATATCATTTTAAGAGGAATTCAAAGTTTATTTGATGAAAATCGAGTTTGGAATGACTGAAACATCCAAACACAAAGTAAAACAAAGCAATCATAATAAAGTGTGGGTCCCACACTTGTATTCCTCATGGAATTACAAGCTCTTTCATATTTCATAGGAGGTTTCTCATTATCTCATCAAAAAATGTTAGATCTCAACCAAAGCTATACGATCCCTTTGATATAAAAAGTACACTTTATTGGTCGGTTCAAAAGGTGGTGAAAGAGTACTGTAAAGAGTTGACAAGGACCCGGATTAGTTGGGGAAACAATTAAACAAGAATGGTATAGTTTTGGTTGAGATGGGACTCGTTTCCAACATTTTTGTGAGATAATGAGAAACCTCTTATGACATATGAAAGAGCATGCAATTCTAAGAGGAATTCAAAGTTTATTTGATGAAAATTGGTTTTGAACTGGCTGAGATATCCAAAAACATGGAGGTCCTAAATTATTAGGACATCATTGTTGTTTGTTTGTTAATATTCTCAGTCATTTTGAACCCAACTTTCATTGAACTTCTGAATTTCTCTTATTTTATGCTCTTTAAAGGACAAGTTCACCTTCATTAACATAAGGATTGAGAGAATGTAGCAATATTAGAACTCATCATTGAAAGTTTGAGGAAAATCTGACAATCCATTCAAAAGTTATGAATTTTTGAAGTTTTTGTGCAGTCATCGCTGGATGAGAAGACTACTGGAGTGTATGATGTCACATGCATACAACAATATAAGGAAAATACAAAGAGGATTTCACAAAATTTCATCTTTTGAAAAAAGTACACATTCCCTTGACTCGTTACTGACATATGATATGGGTAATATTATTCCCATTGTCTCTAGAAAGAGGCAAGTCAAGTGCTCTTTTATTATTCGAAAAAAGTGAAAATATGTTGAATTTTCTTTACATTTTCTTTACACTGTTGTACTCATATGACATCACGAGCCTCAGTAGTCTCCTCATCCAGCGGTTCCAACACAAAAATTTTTTAAATTCATAACTTTTGCATCAATTGTCCAATTTTCCTCAAACTTTCACTGATGTGTTCTACTAATATTGCTGCATTCTTTCAATCCTTATGTTTATGAAGGTGAACTTGTCCTTTAATATTTCATAAGGGGTTTCTAATTGTATGTGACAAAGAAAATTCAAAAGAAAAAAAATCTCACAATTCCCCCGTCTCAACCAAAAGTAAACAACCCCTTTAAACCGTAATAATCGTTGACCTCTCCGATGACCATCAACACAAAACTTTGTTATCTCTTGCCCCACATCTAATCAATGAGCTGGCTCATCATGACACAGCAATATAGAGTTGCCCCGAGGTTGATGAAATCACATGACGTAGGCCTGCTTTTGGGGTTTGTCTCAAATCGGTAAAATGTGCAATTTGCCTGCCTGGGATTCTACACCCCTCCCACCTATTATCTTCTTCTTTTTTTCTCCTTTTTATTTGTAATCATCTTTGGTTTGTTCATTTAATGTACTAGTATTTGTTAACCCATTGAGGATGGGCTGACTTTGCTACAACATGCATTCCCATAGACACTTGCCCCAGTATACTCGAGACTCGTCCTCAATGGGTGACCTTCACCTTGACCTTTGATTTCTGTCCTTCATCACATTTGCATCAAAGTTTTATAAGAAATCTGTCCCATCACAGGTCACCACTAATGCAATGCAACTTTGATGACCAACTTGATTTTTCACTTGTGCATCTGTAGGCCTACCCATAATGGCAGATGTAAAAATATGGAAAGATCAGAGGCAAGCCAGAAATGTAATGCCCCTTTAACGCTAGACTGACACAGTGTGTAATGAAAAATTATGCAGCTGAAGGGTTAATTCATGTGGTAAACAAAGTTGCCCTCTACTTCAAGATGTTGTCTAATATTTATATGGTACAGTCAACCTTGGTTAAGTAGACCTCACATAAAGCAAAGGTAAGTCCTTTCAAGTCCTCTTCTCTTTATATTCTACTGATTTTAATTCCTAACACATCAAATTTTCTCTAAGTCAAAGCCATTTCTTCAGTCCAAATAGATTTGACTTGGGCATGGTTGACTACATATATGCAGCTACTCACCCCTGATTGGTAAATTTGAAAAAGGAATGAGTCTATTTTCAATCAGCTCTAAAACTTTATTGTCACGGGGTGTGCTGTATACTTTGGAACATGTGCAATGCATCTGAGAGGTGGTTAAACCAATGAAGAAGGGGGTGGGGCAGTACGATGCAGTTACTGTTATATTGACACAGTGTAGCCGTCGTAAAAAACAACACACAAAAAAAATTCATGACATGGACATTTTGCGATGATTATGATTTTTTCAGATATTATACTGTCATCTATATTCCTTGAAGGATAATTTTTACTGTACCACTCCTGCCCCCACAGATTTTATTTTTCCCTCAATCATTCTCCCTCTGGACCTGCTTTCTATTAATCCATCTTGCGGTACAGCCCTCTGTACACCTTGATCACTCACATAGGCATTTTGACTTCTTGAGTTAAGGACCCCTTGGGTAGACAGGATTGCACTTTTGATCTGGATGTTAGCTTTGACCCTTACAAGGTAAAATGAACATTCATGTTTTCGTGGGACAGATGAATTACATGTCCAGCTTTCACAAACAACTAACCTTGAAAATGTGAAATTTTCCTTTCCTTACCCAGATATGTTTTTGGGTTTTTTTTTTTCTTCTTCTTCTTTTAAAATACAGTGTACAAATAAGTGGGAAAATACATGTGCATAGTACAGTCAACCTTGCTTAAGTCGACCTCGCATAAGTCGAATAATTGCCAAAGTCAAATGTCTTTTCAAGTTCTCTTTATTTTCTTTTGATTTTAATCCCTCATAAGTTGAATCTTCTCAAAGTCGAAGCTATTTCTTCAGTTCAAGTACAAGTAGATTCAACTATAGGCAATGTTGATTGTAGTTCAATAATTGCTTGAATTGTACACGCACAACTTAAAATCATTAAAAAACAAAGCATTCACCTGAAGCACTCAATGTAAACCTTCTCTATGTATAAAAAAGTTTTCCTTTAAGGTTGATTTACTGGTTGATAAATAACCTTCAGGGAAACTAAGAAATATACAAATACCATACAGATAAGTCCATAAATAAAAGCTAACATCAAACCCTGCATAACTTGTTTAACAGGGTTACTCTGGATTTGAGGAGAGGCTGCTTGCATAATATGTGCTACCTCATTGATCGAAAGCAAACAAAAATATGAGCCAAGAACAGGAATAATTTTGTCATTCAATACAAGCAAGAGACTTCACATTTATGCAAAAATTGACACTTGTTGCATATTTCAGTTTCTGTGAATGAAGTTTATTGATTTAGCACTACAATGTACGAAATTGAGAAGTCGCTTAGCAACACGCAGACATATTTTCTTTACCAGGTACGACAATTACATTGTACACTGAGACAGACATAAAAATATTGTTCTTTTGTCAAGTTTTTTTTTTTAAACATCAGAAAGACATCACATATTAAAGACAATAAAGATCATACAATGCAAAATGATTTCAGCTTTACTAGACATTGAGAAAAAAAAACCAAGTCATTGTGACAATAAACAGACTTATCAATCATTAGTTTATATAGGTGACAATACTGCAAGTCATTGAGTTCTTATTTTCTCACAGTGTGGCATTGTATCCCTGCCAGACACACATGAATTTTATCATAAAATCTGATGTCCTTGTCTGAAGTCCACACAATGCATGATGACATCCTCTTTTTATTAACGTGTAGTAAATCAAAATGTCATCATCCTGGAGATGCATGAGTATATCATCTTAAAATCAATTTTACTAAATATAAACACACACATTGAAAAAAAAAAAATTGCTAAACCTGGCTATTATTATTTTGAAGTTTGACACTTTCAATGTCTTAAAAATAAAAAAATGCTTGCTGTGCACTGTTGCTCTATATTTGATTAAAAAATAAAACAAAACAAAACAAAAATAGCTGTTACCAGCAAGCAGTTTATTCAATGAGCCTGCTACTTTCATCTTCACCATCTCATGCATGGGAGGTCCTACTGGTACAAACACTACAAAACTGTAGATGTTGTCTTGGCAACTAGGAATGCTGACACAGGATAGTTCTTCAGGGAAACCACATTACATGTATGAACAAGTTCCCTTATGAGGTACCGCTTCTCTGCGGCCCTGATTTTCCACTATAATAATGATATTATGATAATAATGTCTCATTAATCCAGGGAAGCATCTTCAGTGTTGCCACTGCTCTATGGAAGGGCCCTGCAATTACTGTTACCCACGCTTTGTAGGTACTCATCTATACACCTGTTTACAGGACAGGTGGTGGGTAAAAACATCTTGTCCACGGACAAAAAGCACTTGGTGGGATTCAAACTCAGGTTCTCCCACTGGGAGTCAGGAGTCTTATCCACTATTAAAGCCAAAGCGCCCCCACTTCTGTTATTTAGCTGGTCTCATTCTCAGCACATTTTACAGGGTACCAGTTAAAACCAGGTAAACTTGGCAGTCTCAGCATCACTGTTACAACAAACTTTCCTTGCACAAAGATATAAGCCACTACACACAAGAGTCGCCATCTCTTTGATTTCAGTTAAATAACATCATACAGCACAGATGAGATTTACTTCATTTATCATCAACAGCGGAGTCAGTACTGTTGCTCCTTCCAGGTGTCAAGCTCACTAGACCTCCTATCTTACAACTTTTCACCCGTTGCTACAAAGATGTACACTGTAGTACATTCCCATGTACGTACAATCATGCATTTGATGCATGTTCTGATATGCAATGGGTGAAATGGTACTTTTTTTTTCATTAAGTACATTAAAGACATACAATGGTTTTGTTTCATGAAAACTTGCAATTATCGGAGGATAAGATAAATACTACACCGCTTATTATTACACCGACTCTCTGCTCCTTGGTTGTTTTGATGGTAACTGTAATTAGTAGAAATTGATTTGCATTTATTTGACTGTTGTAGTAATGCTTCTGCATAAGCCACATAAAGAGAAAATAGTATTATATCAGTCATCTATGAACTCTGCTTTCATCAAGGTTAATAGTCTAACTGAAGGGTGTTATCAATACATTATGTAAGTAAAATATTGTCCACATCGAAGCCCATTTTTCTACTGCTTTTTTCTGTGTACATATTAAAGAAAAACTGAGCTGACATTATATGAAGCAAATGCATAAATACAGCATCTTTGATGAATCCATGTTTTGACATAGAAGCATTCCAAAATACTACCACCACCCACGCAATGATGATATCAAACAAGACAACTACTGGTAAGTTTTTATCACACAGGTGTACATTGTCTCATCGATGTATGCACAGATGTCACTGCCTAAAACAAACAAATGACATTTTGCCAGGCACTTGATATACTCATATGCAAACACATGCTGGCTGCAATACATGAAGTTAAGGAGTATACCAACATTGATGATTTCAGGCACAGTTCAATGGAAAACAAACAACAATGACACACAATGTACTGTATATGCCACATGCTTCCAAAACATAACATTTACATGAGTGGAAAACAGTAAGAAAACTTCAGGGGTGGTTAAATTCACAACAGAAATAGTTTTCCCTTTTCAGGAAGAAAAGTTTTCACCATATAGAGATGGTATAGTAGTACATGGAATTTGTGTTATTTGAGGCAATATTTTGGTGTGTTGTTTGTTCACTGTCCACTTGCCAAATACACAAAAATAAAACCACAGTGAAATGTACATGGCACATACACACTATTCAATGTGGCTGACTTTGACACGCGACTTTGATCACTACACAAGATATGGCAGTAATGACTTTGAGTTACTGCAGACTTTGAGCAAAGTCTCTCTGTTGGCATGATTCTGCAAAAAGATGTCACGTGGAAGATAAAGATTGTTATCAATGAACTACATGTACTTGATTAACCCCAAGATAAAGAGTACTTCTATAGATAGATAGCTAGAAACACAATAATATTCCACAACTAATCAAAGAGCCATGTTGGCTTTCTTTTGGACATGAAACATATGTCCATAAAACAGAATTTGATCTCCGAGAAGAAACTGAACATGTCCTGTCTATCTTTGTTATTTACATGTAAGAGACTCA
Organism: Diadema setosum; assembly: GCF_964275005.1. Classification (NCBI taxonomy): domain Eukaryota; kingdom Metazoa; phylum Echinodermata; class Echinoidea; order Diadematoida; family Diadematidae; genus Diadema; species Diadema setosum. The sequence goes on along the minus strand of NC_092693.1, from coordinate 39,141,954 downwards.
GTTATCATGTTTTATAGGGATGAAGAAGTACATGTATTTTGCTTTGTGGTAAAGAGGCATAAACCTTTGCAAACATTGATAAGTACTATTTCAGTGGGTTCAATGACTTAGCTGTTATGGATGAAGAGCTGGTAGATGATTGTGTACTCCATTAACAAACAAAATAAGCTTGTGGTGTCTGTTACACAAATGAAGCTGCATTTATGGCAGCATCTATAATTTCTTCTTAAAGAGGGATTCCAGTCCAGTTATAATTTAGTCTGATTGGAAAAAGTAAAATCCTACAATATGTGTACAAAAGTAAAAATTTGATTGAAATTGGATTAAAATTAGAGGAGTTTATGGGAAATTGTGAAGTTTTGCTAATTTCTGCGGAACAGTTCTAGCACAGCTGATTTATGAATATGCAATGATTGAGCTGATGATGTTATCAGCTCACAATTTTCCACTGACAGTGTACCCCCCCCCCCCCAAATAAAAAAAAAGACAAAAATTCAGTGTTTCTGTTATTAAAAAGTAAGACATGCTATTCCTGGTTGAATAACTTCAAAATAATGATCAGTTAGATATACCAGGATCTGAGATTGGGATTTAAATGCCTTTGAAAAACTGGAAATTCCAGAATGCTATGTACAAACTACATGGCAAGTTGTGAGGGGATGATATAATCACTTCACTATTTGCATATTCATTTTGGCTGTTCAAAAATATTTTCCTAAAAAATCAGCACAACTCTAAAATGTCATTCTTCCTTATTTTGCATCTGATCTTGATCAAAATTTCATTGCTGTGCTAAAAAATTGACTCATTCTTTTCAGACTAAATTTCAACTACACTGGAATTCCCCTTTAATGGAGTTGTAATGAAGTTCCATAATAGTAATAATACGTAAATCTCACTGTACTTACTCGCATTGCTAAATGGTAAGGATATTTTATGCAGAAGTGTGTATATGATGCAACCAATACAGGAAAAGTCACAGTACAGGAAGAAATGATACTTCTCAATGCTGGATTATACACATAAATCACCAAAACATCTTCACAGCTTAAACATCTTTTTAAATACATTATTGTGTATTACAGCTTCATTTGCAACAATGAGTATGAATTTTGCAACACAAAAGGATACGTTGCCATGTTGCCCAGCAACCCTCTGGCAGCACATGTAGTTATCCTCTGAAACACAAAAGTTACATTGACACAACACAAAGCAACTCTCCGCTAACACACTACTAATGTGTTGTCATACTGCCAAGCTATTACAGTTAAGACAAGATAGATGGTAACAGTTGTGCATGATCTGGTTCCAGAAATCCCATGGCTCTGTCTTTCAATGATGATCATTGTCCTGTGAGTCGCACAAAGATTAGGAAGAATTCAAACACTCTTATAAAAGATAGATTTTTCTATAAAATTATTCCTAGACTTGGAAGTCAATTAAATTGTCTTTTATCACTGTATCTTCACTTCGATGGAATTGGCCGCTTTAGAAGGCCCACACCGCGTAGATACCGTACAATGAAAGGCGTGCAGGTTAATGTGATGCCGATGCGTACAGGAGCAAACACTTTGTGGACGGCATACGCCATGACGAAGGTGCTGGTTCCCGTGGCGATCTTTGATTCTATGACTTCCCTGCTGAAGCCCAGAGCTGACAAGAGTGACTGGACATCAATACCACTAGAGAGAGAAAGAGAGAGAGAGAGATACACAAAAAAAAGACATAAAATATAAGTACATTTGTTGGTGACCCAGTAACTACAAAATTTAAGGAAAGGGTATAATACCCAAAGACAATATCATTTGTATATCTATTCTAAGGGAAGATACTCAACCTAAACATTTCAAACTGGCAAATATTACCAAAAGAAGTACCTGGTACAGCTCATCACCAATCCAACACACACATCTGCTACAATTGGGATGTTACAATTTTGATTTTTTTTTTTTTTTTTTTTTTTTTTAAATACAAAACATTCTAATGACTCTTCCCCCTTTCTTTCTCTCTTATCATCTCCTCTGGTGTGTTTAGAGCAGTTGATAAGGATGTACTGTATTGAAGGAACTTTGCCTAGAATTCAGGTCCCAAACTGGTGGACCTCACCATACTATATCTATCTTCCAAATATATCTAAAAAATCATACAAGAAAAACATAATTTTAGTGTTAACAGCTTCAGCCAAGATAATCTTTCTTTTGTACAGTTGCTACAAACTGTCTATGGTACATGTATACATGTACATCTAAAACCTTTTGTTAGCTGTACTTGGCAACTTGAAAGGCAAACCTTCTCTAAGACGCACCCTAAACAATCATGGACCTTATTTCATTTGACCTACAATGCACGCTCACCTACACTGTACCGACTGTGTGGACAAAAGAACAAGATATTAGCCTGACTGCTCTACACACATGACACAGAGTCAACAAACAAAGCCACAATATGAGCTGTGATGAATCTTCATGCACAAGCACACACAATTTTGAATGTGCACACTGGAATAATTAGGAAAGTCACAAGGCAGATGCCACAGTGTGCAGAGACTTCTCTTGGCCAAAAAGCAGGCATTTTGGTCAAATTGATGTGTATCAATGACTTAGATGTTTTACATCTTTTCGATCTTTAAAAGCACTGAAAAATGATAGCAGAACACAAAAGACACAGTCAGTTGTAAATCCTGCATGTTTCAGAAGCTATGACTTGTTTCAGTTTGTGTCGTGCTTCGAAATAATTACAAAATATATACATGGGAGGTCATGTGGCCTTTGCAAATAAATACCCCTTGTTTACATGACAGGGGTAGTACTCACTGGCATATAGAATGTAAAGACATAATACAAACTTTCTCTCACAAGAGCATGCTATTCTTGCAGCATTTTACCATTTTTGAGAAAAGGCTTTGTCTTTTTTTGTCTTTCTTTTTTTTTTTTTGAAAATGCAGAATGCATGAATCTTTCTGATGAACGCTTCCACATGCAAGAATAATATAATCTCTTTTCTTTTTCCTTTTTTCCCCAGCTGTACGGAATTTAAGTATTGAATTGAGAGTTGCAGGAAAAATGAACATTATTAGTGTACTGCTCTATAAACCAAGAAAATGAACTGTAGCAATAGTTTTGTTGCATGGAACAATATGAAACAGGTTAGTGATGCACATGAGAAGGATAATGATTTGCACAAAAAAAAAGAAGAAAAAATGTTTTTGTCATGCAGAGAGAATTCTACTAGTTGTTATGAAGAAAGATTCTCTTAAATGGTCACAGACTAGACTTCCCTCAAGAGTTTTAATCTCTAGACTACTTTCTACAATTCCTCAATATGATATCAAAATAATCATTTTAAATATAGAAGAAGCCCAAGTTCATGATAGTAGAATTAAGTTCTAAAAGGGAATATTCATCATTATCTACAGTCGATATCTCTATAAAAAAAAATGAAAAAAGATAATCATGTGATTGGTGTTAAAAACATACTTCATGTAGTCAATACTATTTGTCACTTTGTTCCTTTGTATCGATTGTTTCATGCCAATTTTTTTCTTAATCTACCAATCTCTTATGATCATTCTCACAGTTCTATCCTAATTTTGGACTTTGTAGGTACATTGTATAATATACGGTTAGCATTATGATAATTGGTAAACAATGATTTGTGTTAAACATATGAACATTTTGACAGATAATCTTTATCCCACAGTGCACCATAGCCATTTAAAATATTGCAAAACCTATCATGATGTAATAGCTGTTTAAAATCACTATCATTTGTTACAGCAATGTTTCATAGAGCATTAAGCTTTACATGATAGTCAAGCTGTATATGTCTCATTTACCATGCCTGAAGGCAACCTTGAGGAATAGGCGAATCAACTTAAGGACAATGGTATTATTGGTAAAGGATTATATCAACATTCCCCAACATTAAATACCACTGACCAACTAATGACAGGAGAAAAAAAAATGAATGATTCATCATAGCATCTAGGAAAATTAAAATGTACCTAATCCACAGGGCAAATGGATAAATGTAAATCTCCTTGTTCGTTTTGCTGGCTATGAAGAAAGGGTACTCTACACACTCATCCCCTGATGTAAGACCCACAGTGTAATTGTGGATGATATTATATTCTGACCTCTGTAAGAGTTAAAGGTAGATCACTGTAGAAACATTTTAAAGTTTAAAGAAAGAAAAAAAAATCCTCCTAGATTGGTATTAATCATTCATTGGGGTTTACATGTATGTTTACTAAAACTAAATAAAAGTGGGTGCAAATCTGAACTCATAAACACCATTATTTAGTAAAGACTTTAGTTATACCGGGTGGAGAGATAGAGAGAGAGAGAGAGGGAGGAAGGGGGGGGGGGGGGAAGAGAAATGTTTTCTTTGTTGAAAGCATGATGAGCATTTTATTCACCTGGAGACAGCTAGATAAAAGCCTCCAAGCGACATGAGCGATATGCAGACATGGAACACCACCACAGTTGAGCCATAGTCACGCACAGCTGTCTTCAGCTTAGCCCTCTGACTAACCTGGCCCTCCGCCGCTCTACCCTCCTCCTTGCCCTCGGAAGTGTCCGTGGCATAGTGGTTCACGCCAACCAGTCCAGCAAGAGGGGCAGGACTCGCTAATATCGAGTTCCTTAGCGACCAGATGGGCAGGGTTCGGGTTGCGGTGTGGTAGTAGCGCTTTCCATTGAACAGGCCGTTCCTTCCCGTGGACTGCATGATGTCTTGTAGCTCCATCTTGCTAAACATGGAGGCGGTGCGGCAATAGCGGGTACTCCCCGGCATGCAGCTGCCTTGCAGAATACAGGCCATGTCATCAGACCACGGCTCGTAGGCCTCGCCGAATCCGGAGTTCCCACATGACTCCTGATGCTGTCCAGTGTGTATCTGGCGCTGCACCCCCTGGACCACATCACCATGTCTGTCCTGGATGCCAGAGGCTTGCGTCGCTGTGGAGGCAGCCGCTGCAGAATTTTTCTTGAGCTGCATATCCTTGATGGCTTTAACCAGAGCCTTCTGGAGGTCTGCTTGTTTCAGCTCCAGTCCGACCCTCTGATAGCCCTGCACATAGCTTGTCAGTCGCTGCATTGTGCTTCACTAAGCTCAATCACTCTATTCAATCAAAAACACAGGAAAATAGAATGTGACAATTGGTGACATCAGTATTCTGAGATGCCTATGGCAGATTTATATTTCTTATTCAAGAAATTTCTTATCAAAGAAACCATGACAATGACTCCGATCATATGCAAAACAAGCACTATGTTTGTTAACTTAGCAGAGTTTATGACCAGTGCGGTTCTAGAGCTTCTAGACTAACTAGTACCTATTTCGATATGTACATGTACCTATGTATTAACAGAGAAAACTACCAGTATATATGTATACATATCTAACAATACCTCTTAACTTGTTGACAAACTTTCAAAATGGCAGTATCAGGAGTAGATATCTTATACATAAGTCATCAATGCATTAGTTTAGAGTAATAACATATTCATTTAGACTCTGGTGTCTATATGATATCTTCTCGCTCTCTAACACCGGGAAGGGTTCAAAGCTGTTCTTAAAGTTAAGAATGACTTCAGAATGACTGGAACACGTTCTGATGTGCTATATTTATCATTTCAATAATTCAGCACAAGAACTGATCGCCAGTCTTGAGTAAGTTGAGTATTCAAACTTAAATAAAGGGACTGTACAGTTCTGATTGAGGTGAGGATTTAGCTTTTAACATTTTGCGAGATACAGAAACCACTCTATGAGATGTCAAAGAGCATGCAATTCTAAGGGGAATCAAAAGTTCATTTGATGAAAATTGGTTTTGAAATGGCTGATGGGCAATTCCATGAGAAATGTTCACTTTAGTGAAAAAATGAAGTTTTGAGTTTCACTTCAGTTCTCAAATATTCTAAAAAAGTAACATGTATATTTTCATTTTCCACTAGTCGCATATTTGTCATGACAAAATTTGGTATTTTTTTCAGTCAATGAAAATAATGTGTAATGTGTTGCATTGGCACAAAAATTTGGCTATTTTTTAAGAGTTTAGTGTTTCTGTCTCTAAAGCAGGCCAGATATGCCCTAGAGGCCTTGTTCAGCTTTTAGATTGTAGTCAAGTGTATATATCAATGGAAAATCACAACCAACTTCCTTATCATTCATCAGTTTTTGACCCATTGATCCTCAAAGTTGTGTGATTTCTATAACATTAGAAGTGTCATGTCCGTTACGTTTTTTACTATAAGTTTTCATAGCCAAGAGGAAATTAGTGTAAAGTTGCTGCAAATTCATTTTCTATGTTAGAATTGAATCCCCTTGCATGTGTGGAAACCATTTTTCTATACCACTTCTAGTTTTCCTGTAAATGGCGTAACGGACATGACACTTTGCGTAACGGACATGACACCTCATATCAGACAAGTGGCAGAAATAACACTGTGGCCCAGTGAAACAGGGTGGTGATTAGTTTCAATTGCTTGAGGATAGTATAGGACATTTCTATACTTGAGTAAATAAATAAGTCTGCACATTACTCAATAAAACACAAACAAGCAGACTTTGCTTTCTGCTACTGGAAGATTGTTGATTTTAGATGATTTTGCTACCCTGTTACACCAATTTGATCCATCCCCACCTCTTGTAATCCTGACTGATAAACAGCCGCTGTCATTCCAAGGAGTATTTAGACAATGGACTCCTAGAGGCAAGACAATGGAGTTTTCACTGTTGGCCTGGCCTTCCCTTTAATACGTAAAATTAGCACTTTCTATGATTATAAGTACATCATAGACCACTAACATGTATCCACCATGGAGTCAACACAACAGCCAGGAACTCCTGCATGAATGGATCCTTGTGCATCCAGTGAGCATGATCACTGCTGATACAGCAACAAAGTATCCAAATGTCACCAGCATCCATGTCTTCAATGATGGTGTTGCCTCACAAAAAAAAAAAAAAAAAAAAAAGTTTCTACTGTATCGATACATGTACCTCTCTTATTCTCTATGACTCTATAAATCCACACCTTAGGTGGCATAGTAATGAGACATCACATGCCAAGAGCGCGGAGGATGGAATTGTTGGCGATATTAAGCATGTTAAAAGTACATGTAGCTCTATGGTCAGGGAAAGTCGGTCTGAATGCTGCCTATCCATTTCATCAATACAACTAAACTAGATGTACCTGTACACCAAAGGATATATGGGTATACATGTATATGACAGCACACAGCATCGTACAAAAGCACAATTTGAGATGCTACGTATGAGAAGATGTTTATCCACTGAAAGGTACATTGTACACTGTATAATCAGTTGCAACCAGTTAGTAGGGAGAGCATCCAGTATTTTAAAAAGTTAAAAAGGTTAGAATAGGTAACCAGTACACCACTCTGACAAGCCCCAAGAAGTGTCTAAGCAAGCAATAAGTTGATTATACAGTTTGTACAAGTTGAATTTGCCATGAAGAAAACATGAAATACTTTGTTGCCCAGGTGACCACTCTACATGAAAATGGTATTTTGTGAAAATTCTCAGAAAACAAGGGGCTTGATCATTCATTTCTAGCCAAGAAAAGAAAGCATTTGTTGAAAATGATAAAGTACCAGTACTAGTAGTGGAAGTTTTTACAATAGTCTATCCAAGATTGGATCACAGAGGATGATTCTACTTCAAGGATGACATTAATGCTAAATGAAAAAACTTTGCAGAAATGAAATAAACGTACCATATTTTTTTCGGATGATTACACCAATTTGAAAATGGTACCAGACAGTTTTGTGGTCCTGTTTCATTGCGTAACAGTTGATGCCATCATGAGTGCATTTTAATGATATTGCATTCAAACTGTTTATTTCATACAGATTTGGTTCGTTCAGTTTTCTTTGCCTATCCGCAGAGATGAAGACATGTTCTATGTAATGCCATTGTGGTACTCTGGGCCTTGTATTCCATGTGCTTTAGAGTAGCTGTTAGATCACTGAAACCTGCAAAAGGACTTTTTGATGTTTTGTTCATGAACATATAATGTAGTAGCAGTGTGCAGTTATTTTAATCTTTTTATTTTAAAACAACGAAGTGAAAATATGGTTCTTTTTACAAGGGTGTCATGTCCGTTACGCTAGTGTATAATACTACAGTATCAAATATTAGGCCATAAAGAAAAAAATCACCATAGTATAAGATAGTTATTTGTCCTGTTTTGCTATGGTGGGTGGTAGTAACTGGAAATTTCTCACTAACTGTAGCTAGCTGGTGCAGCGGCGGATTTCTTTTATATTTGTTTGTTTTGTAAATATATAAAAAGACCAACCCCCCTAAAATGATGAAAATATAAGAAATATTACATGATTGCAGTTATGATGTCTGTCCCTATATGCTAACCTCACTTTGTCAACAATTAAATGTCTGCTATTCCTTGTAATAAAAAAATTCTGTTAGCTTAAAGAAAGTGGACAAAACTGTCATGTCCGTTACACTCAAAGTGTCATGTCCGTTACGCAATATTTTAAACTATTAAAAAAGAATGAACAGTAAAACTACTATAAAATAGGACTTTATGAGTAAAGCGTGACCTAAAGGTTTAATCAAGACCAAAACCAGCTGCTTCTTATCCAAAAATTCACAGGAATTTTCATAATGGTAAGTAGATCAAAATGCCTTGTCCATTTTGTGTCATGTCCGTTATGCTCGCAAAAAATGCAATTTCTCGAAAACCTTTTGATAAATTTCCATGAAATTTTCTGTGTGTGTTACATATACTTAAATGTGTCTGATAAACTCAATTAGAATCTTTTGGAGACTGCCAATTTTACTGTGTGATGGTTTGAATTCCAAAAAAGTTGTCTGAATGTCATGTCCGTTACGCTGGAATTGACCTGATATCCAAAAACAATATGAAACAAAGAGATCCTAATAAAAGGCGTGGCCTGTCACCTTTTATTATTTCAATAGAGTAGCGGACCCAGTTTGCAGTAGGTTAAGGCCTTTTCAAGGGTATTTAGTAGTATTCTGGTAAAACGGGCAACAGAAATTAAATAATTTTCTTTAATTTTTTTATTGGAAGAAGGCCTCTTCACACTGCATCACAATTTTGTATGGTGGACAATTACCCTAGTCATAATAATCAATTTTATGCAGAAAATTTGCAACCACCAAGAGGACCCGGTTTGCGACAGGGGGGGTTCAGTTTGCAGCACCCCACACAAAAATGTCCCCTGATTTCTTCAAACATTAAAATTTTGCAAAAACCAAATATTTTTTGATGGTCCAACTAGTTTTCAGCTTGTTAGAACACTTTATTTGGATTCATCATCTCGATCCTTCACGATTTCATAGTTTTTCGAGATCGCATGTATTTCATCAATTTCCACCCATTTTGACATGTAAAATAGTGCTATGTGTGTAAATCCCATAGGGGTGCCGCAAACCGGACCCATCCCCGACATTTTGGTCACTGTTGCAATCCTCAAAACTGACAAAGGAAATGAATTTTAGAATATTTAACACAGTTACAGTACACGAGGAATCCTTATCATGCCAGGCCTCTTTTCGTAGTAAGATTTTGTATAAAGATACAAACAAGGGATGATGGTTGTTGCCTAGCAACAGAACAAAATCTTAACATTTTGTTAAGAAAGTCATACTTTTTTAAAATAAAAGGCAGTGGATACAACCACACGCGTGTGTCTTTACCATCCAGCCACACGAGTGTGGTTGTAGCCATGGCCCTAGACGCTGGATACAGCCACACTCGTGTGTAATGTATTTTTGTACATAGGATACACACACGGTACGGAGAAGATGATCGCCGTGCGTGCGTGCCTGTCAAACATATATAAACGCCACACAATCAGCTTGCTCACAAAGTGATGAAAGTAACCTCATTTTCATACCTTTTAATATTGTTTTCTTACAAATATATTTTTTCGCTCCATTCTCATGGTGTTTGCTTGATATGATGGGTTTAGAATTAATAGCAAAGTTACAACTGCCGCTAAATTGGGGGACTTTGGATTGACATTGCTAGACTGCTGGTGGTGTGCTAGCGATCGCTCAGCGCAACGGCAGCCTAGCCAGAGCAGTTGTGCCGCCCACCCCAGCAGGGACCCGGACCGGCACGCCGGCTGGCTGCCTGAGCTGTGTAGGCCTACGCTAGATGCACGATTTGCGAGTACCATGGTACCCGAACGAACGAAGGCGAAGTCTCTCAATAACGACAAGATGTATGATCAATCTTTACAATTAAAAGTCCAAAATCAATTGTACTCCTGAAATAAAGAAAATGAGAATAAAGTTTAAAATGAAAGAAAGTAAATTTGTCTAGATGGTGTGATAATATTAAATGGGATTAATCTAGGAGGCAGGTTCATGGCTTCGCGGTGGTGCATAATCCCGTGTTGATGTGGCCGGCCACACACACATTGCCGCGTGTTAACCATGTTCCCTGCTACGCAATATAAAGCTTCTTTGTGTGTGTGAATATGTGCATTACACACGAGTGTGGCTGTATCAAGCAACCAGGGCAATGGCTACAACCACACTCGTGTGGCTGGATGGTAAAGACACACGCGTGTGTTTGTTGTATACACTGCCTTTTTAAAAACAGCGTGACACAGACGGTTTAAATTAGAATTATGAAGACCATCATCCGAGTTGTTCCATGATTCTGGTATCAAAAGAAAGCTCTTCAGTTGCTCTTCAAATAAAACAATTTAGGAAAAAAAAAAAAACCTTCTAAGTTCTACTTTTGAAGATATGGTTAGATATTCCTAGTGTAGTGACCTCGCTTGCACTTTTGTATAGTTATTACGTCATGGATCACTACTGGGTCACTGACCGCAGGTTATTGAACCAGGAGCTGACCTACTTGCTTTGTTTACATTGCTGGTGTTACGCGCGTGGTAGACTCGCGCGGTGATATCTTAATTTAGCATTTTTCGCTTGCCATTCGCGAGTATCAACATTCATCGCTTTATATGTGAGTGTCAACATTCATCGTTTTATGTGTTCGCCACACCTTCATTAAGACTGTGGACCAATCAGTTTTCAGCATATTTTTACGTTAACCAATTAACGTTGTTTTTCCTGCCGTGGTCACCGATTGTCGAGGTCGCGATCGCGTTGTCATTTTTGGATATCCATCACTCTACTCTTAGTGCTCAGTCTCGTACCACATATGTCTGAAGTCGCGATATAGGAGTTTAGTCATTGTATCTATATTTCCGGGAACCTGTTTACTTTCCTCTTTCGTGGATGTCTAATTGGATGTCTTAAAAGTTGTTCTAGTGTTTCAGAATATTCATTGGATTACCTTCATTTCTTCTACGCAAAAGGAAACGCGTTATTCTTCTTTGTTTATACCGGGAGTGTGCAATAACTCTGGACATAACCATCGCGGTTATATTCGGCTAACGCGTGTTGACACTGTAGCATCACGACGCTCGCTAATCCAGCAGTGACGCCTTTCGCCCGGGATCTTCGGTAGCCGTCCTCCGATCCTTCGTCCGTATCGTCACAGCAGTCCTGCCTACTCACAGTCGTCTAGAACCACCACAGTGAGTAGAGTAACTCTAGACACTAACTCAATATCAACCGTTACTCTACACTAGGTTAGGGGTGCCGCAAGACCCCTGCAGCAAACTGGTGCCCTGACTCTATATTACTGTACGAGCTGAAATTTTCGCATACAGATATTTTCGCGAATTGGTCCTTCGAGGACATTTTCGCGTGTTGTTAATTTCGCGGTTGGGAGGGTCTAACTGAACTTACTTATTTGCGCGTTATTTTTGCGTGTTATTTTCGCGATTCAAAGGCGATTCGCGAAATTCGCGAAAATAAAACCACCGCAAAAAATTTCAGCTCGTACAGTATCTCATTTTTGAATATCTCATCTCAGCTCAGCCATTTGAAAACCAATTTTCATCTTATTTTTTTTTTAAACATTGAATCCTTCATTAAATTACATGCTCTTTATTTCATAAGAGGTTTCTCGATCATTATCTCACTTTAATAGCCTTAACATTAGGAATGTTATAATGAAACCTGAATCCTCATCTCTTCTTCTTCTTCTTCTGATTAAGTCTGCCTCCTTCAATAGACTGAAGATTCTTGCAGACTGGTGCTATTTACATTATAATACAATTTATTTACAGATATTTACAAGCACATAGATCTAGAAAATTTGACGAAAAAAAAACTAGCCACTGCACTGTGATCAACCGTTAGACGGTTTCGAAATGATCCCACAGATGGCGCTGAAACAATTTCTGACGACAGGGAATTCCATTGCTCAACCAGTGGTGTAGCTACAGTCCCTTTATGAACAACTTTATGAACCACCCCTAAAATAGACTCTAACAATCAGTTAATAGCCCGACCAGACGCTGTTAATACGCTACGCGAATACACTACGTATGTACAGCGGCGACTGGGCTGTGTATAGTTAATAGTCAGTTAATTGAGTTACAAGTCAAACTGTCATTAACACTGGATTCACCACTCAACACACTTCTTTGACAAATTGATGTCATGACCGTTCCACGGTACACTGCCGACAGTACAATGACAGTAGGCCCCCTAGGCCTATCTCAAGTTGCATAACCATGATAAATCTTACACCACACTAACTAGCACTCTCCTAAATCCTAGCCGGTGCCTATCATACGTCGCATATCATGCGTGATTCATGGGAATTTACACTCACATCACGGCCAGCTCTGTTATCACAACGAATCAGATCTGTGTCCAAATCACAGGTCACAGCTCTTGATGCTGTGTATCGAAAGAGACGAAAACATGCAGGATCAATCTAACGTTGTTATAGGCAGTATTTCGTGTGTAGGATCTAGGAGAGGACCGGCAGAGAAACTAGCAGCTAGCTGCAACTCTTGTCAGACAGAAAGTCTGCCCGTGAGCCACGTAGTACAGTACAGACGGTACAGACTCGACGACGTTCAGCCGATGAAATGAATGCATGCAGGTGGGGAGGGAATGCACGCACTCGAATTCCTCACCTGCGGTACAGTCTGGTCATGCGTTCAACGCATGTACCGTACCGTTCCGCCGCCGAGCAGCCAATGTTGTGCAAACAGTGTTCGTGTGGACAGGTGCGCGGACGGGACCACACTCCCAAAATCTCGAAATAGTTTGCCTCTGAAATGATCATTCATGTTGCTGAATCATTCCGAGCACATTACCCAGTTTCAAAATGCAAATGTACCAAATTGATTTATTACCAAATTTAAGTTCAAGTTTACAATCACAGATAATTTATACAATCATTGAGAATACAATAGTAATAACAGGAATACAAGACATGAAAGTATAGAATGAAACTTATCAACAATATCAATATGAAAGTACAAACGTTTTGGTAAAAGGGTCCAACAAATAGCAACGCTAGTGGACGTTGGCCCTTGAATACAAAAGAAGAATATATAAATTCAACAAGAAAATTATTTACATTATAAACAAGTGTATTTACACTATGTACAAGATTAACATTTTGAAATTGATAAGTGTACTTACATTACTTATATTACTAGAATTGAAGTTTTTGCTTTGTGGATTACAAAATAAACAAGTTTATTCCAATTATGTGTATTCTTCCAATAAATTCTTCTTGAAGACTTTACAAATTTTTTTACGAGAGGATGTATAACGTAAACCAGTTGAAAGATTGTTCCATATTTTAACACCTGATTATGCTATTGATCGCTTCCCTAATTCTGTTCTGACAGTTTTTAGTTTAGAATTGCACATTTCTTTGTTTCTTGTTTCGTATGTATGGTCAATATGAGAAAAATAATACATTCTCGACATTCTCTTTTGTAGAATTAGAATATAGGATTTAAGAAAGTTTTGTTTGTTCCGCCCCAGACCTCCAATCCGTAGGTTATGTGAGGTAGAATAAAAGCATTGTATAATTAACAGTAGCAGTATTTGTTTAGAGACGAAGTGTATTCTGTACAAAAGCCTTTTTTTTTTTTGCTTAAAACAGTGCATACATTATTGATGTGTTTCTTCCAATTTAAGTTTTCATCAATACAGATTCCAAGAAAAGATATTGAATCACCTGACTCTAAAACGGATTCGTTAATTGACAATTGACCAAATATTTCAATTTTTCTACGCCTGCTTTTAAAGATCATATACTTAGATCTAATTATTAATATTAACTGTTAGCTTGTTTGAATGACACCATGAAATCAGATCTTATATTCTTACTAACATCTGCTTAGTTTATATTATGCTCATTTGTATTGAAAGTATGAAAAAGATTAGAATCATCGGCAAATAATCTAAAATTAAAATATGAAGTTAAATTGGGCAAAATTAGATGAGAAAAAGTGTTGTACTCAAAACAGATCCTTGAGGAACACCACACGAGATCAATTTATTTGAAGATTATGCAGTCATTATAACATACAAATTGTTGCCTGTCTTTTAAATAATTCCTAAACCATTGTAAAGCTAAACCTCGGATTCCGTAATGTTCAAGCTTTTTAAGAAGAATTGTATGATCTATCGTATATCAAAAGCTTTTGCAAAATCAATGAAAACTCCGATCGTTGACCGCCCTTCATCAGTACTATTTGTAATTTGATTAATTTTATAAGTGAAAGTTTGGTACTGTATATATCCATGCCTGAATCCATATTGATGTTTATATAAAATTTCATATTTTTTCAAAAAATCTACAACACGTTTATTGATTAACTTTTCAAATAACTTACTTATTATCGGTAAAATCGAAATTGGTCTATAATTACCTGGATTACTTTTATCTCCTTTCTTAAAAATTGGCACTATATACCCTATAGCTATTTTGAGCTTAAACTCGGAAAAATACCTCTCGAAAATGATAAATTTAGAATAAATGCTAAAGGTTCACTGACGAATTCCTTTGCATCCACTAACATTCTAGCAGGTAAGTCATCATACCCGCTTGCTTTAGACTGATCAAGAGTACAAATCATTTCATTTA
This sequence comes from Diadema setosum, assembly GCF_964275005.1. NCBI lineage: Eukaryota > Metazoa > Echinodermata > Echinoidea > Diadematoida > Diadematidae > Diadema > Diadema setosum. The sequence goes on along the minus strand of NC_092693.1, from coordinate 39,126,953 downwards.
CATCTGAACTTACAACTGGCAAGAAAAAGAACGTTTCTTGTTGATGCGGACCGAGATAATTTGCAAAGTTGTCATTATCAATCTGAACTTTACTTGCTAAATTTTCACCTACGTTTACAAAAAAATCGTTGAAAGTGCTTGCTATATCTGTCGATGAAGTAACTTTTACATCTGACCCATCATTTTCTTTCCTGACTAATTCATCAATTCTTGTGTTATTTTGCGAAGGTGTCTTTTTCAAAAGTGCATTTATAAGGTTCCAGGGTGTTTTTTGTTTGTTTGTTTTTTTACCGTTTTTTTCTTTTTGAAATAATTTTCCATAGTGGAGTTTTTTAGCTGTTCTAATTAACTGAAGTCAAAGTGTTTCTATATTTTTTAAATTTGTCAACATGTGCTGCATCAAACCCAGACTTGATTTTTTTTTTAATATAAAACATGTTTTTTTTTTTCGTATGGATTTTTAATAGACTTTGTTATCCATGGATTTGACCTTTTCTTTGAATTAAAAGATATCTGTTGAACTGGTGCATGTTTATTGCAGACCTCCAGAAATATAGAATAAGATAATTCATAAGCTTCATCAGAATCAGTACATTCATAAATTGCTTTCCATTGCACAGTTGATAAATCATCACAAAAAGAATCCTTTGAATAATTCCGGAAATTTCATAGACGTCTCATCACCTTTTTAGTGGGTTTAAACTCAAAATTGTCAAACAAAGCATAAACTGGAAGGTGGTCTGTTATACCAGCTTCAATACATCCTGACTGAATACAACACGACGAAATTTTATGGTCAATTAGCGTTGAGGTTGTATCAGTAATTCTTGTTGCTGTTTTTATCAACTGGTCTAAGCCGTATGACTCTGTAAGACGTATTAACTCACTACTCTTGTCTTCATTATTCGTAAGATCAACATTAAAATCTCCCATTATAATCGCTAGCTTCTTGTCAAGATTCAGGTTTTGTAAAACAAACTCGAGTTCATGTTTAAATTCTTCAAAATTCGTTCCAGGTTTTCTGTACGCCACTCCAATGACAATACTTTTATTCATAAATTCAACTTAAGCCAAATAGATTCTGCATTGACAAGAGCAATTCGTGAATAATTCAAGAAGGAATAGTATGCTTCCACACCACCACCTCTCTGTTTTGCTCTGCACTGTATCTCTAAGTTATAGCCAGGTATATTTTGAAATGGTCAATATCTATAACGTTTCAAATCTCAGATAATCCAATTAATTTAAACTTATTTTTAAAACTTTCTTCGTACAATAAAAATTCCTGTAAAGAATCAAAGTTCTTGTATAGTGATCGTATATTTACATGCAAAATAGATAATGACTTCTCGATAAGTTCTTCAATGGTAAAATTACAACATTGTTGGGAAATAATCGAAATGAGCTGACATTTATATCAAAATTATCATTTGTGTTTTGCAGAAAAGAATCATTCCTTTCAAGTTCAACATCGTCCGTATCAAATACATTTAGCGATTTAAGATATTAGAGAGAAAGGGTTTACTTAATCTTACGCATGTCTTCCTTTCCATGAATGATGATCGGGAAGGCCGTCTCATTCTTCTTCACATAGATTCTCCCGTATCAATGTCCATAGGAATTTGTAGCCTGCACTCCTCCTGGCCTTGTTGACTTCAATCTCCCAGCAACTCGCGAATACTGCTGATCAGAGCATTATATCTGTCCTGCACACAATGCACAAGCCTACAATAATCTTAAAGTGTGAAGGACGTGGGCGTAACCCTAAGAAGAAGAAGATTCTCGTTGATGTAGATCCGATCTCTGCCCTGGAATCCGAGGTCCTTGATGGTGAAGTCCTTGAGTTTCCTTTTTTCATCATACACGGCATTACTAGCGCGGCGGTTGTTAAATCTGATGATGATAGGCCGAGGTCGTCGATCTCCTTCCTTCGGTTTCCCGATTCGGTGGGCGATGTCTATGTCGTCAGCCTTGACTGAGCTGACGACTTAAGCGATTTGCAGGGCGATTTTCATAAATGTAAATCATATCTGTGGTAGTTTCTTCCGTATTCACAATTAATGTAGGCCTGTAATGAAATACTCTGCCAACAAACTTTGTCATTTGTTTTTGTTTTTCAGTGTAATTAAGAACAAAAGTGCCTTGGTGGAGGATCGAGATATGATATAAGCATGATGTAAATTTGAATGGTGAAAAAAAATCACACACACACACACACACACACACACACACAAACTAGAGGTCTAGACCAATATCTCATGACTTCGTGAGTTAAACTCCACAACATTTTAGTGCGCAGTGCTTTGTTGTTGTTTTTTTCTATTTCTTCTAAAGTTATAGGTCGACTTCATGTTTAACTCTTATATAGGCCTATAGAAACGTCAAAAAAAGGGCATTATATTCTAAGCAGGACTCAATGTCACGGGGACCTATCAGTTCAAAGTCAAGAGTTTTATCCCCTGTATACAATGGTATCACATGAGGATTACCTCTGTTTATGCTCTCATTACAATCAGCAAGTTGTTTGTGTACAATATTTTGAGGTTTGAATCGTCTAGGATTAGGGGAATGTAATCGTTGCAGAACACTAACATGTCAGAAAACCTTGAGGGTTATGAATCGGACAATCCGTTCTTTGAGTTATGGATTTTTAGAGTTTCTTTGTTGCCACCATCGCCGGATGAGAAGACTGAAATTTTGTGAAGCCCGTCAAATGGACAATAATAAGGATCGAATGTTAGGATTTTCCCCAGTGGTGGGGAGGAGAAAAATATCTTTGGCGCGCCCCTCTTATTTTTTGTTAAAACAAAAGAAATAAAAAGAAAATGGGGGGGGGGGTTGTGCGCCCCTCCTTTAATTTTGTAAAGGCGCTTCCCTTGAATCCGCCCCTGTATTTTCACTTTCCTGTAGCTGTTACGGACGAGCGCTTTATGTGTTACAGATAGCAGGGGAGTATGTCAGTATGATATGCCCATGCATATAATGTCAGTATACAACTAAAAGGGAGTATATAATATATAATACATATTTCTCATGTGTGTTTATATTCCTCAAACTTTTCTGATAGATGTACTGAAAAATAACTATTGCAGGCTTGCTTTTATGATCCATTGTAAGTTGTAACTGCAAAGTGCTAGTGGCAGCAGCTGGCGCTATGACTGAAACGGGTACGACGGTCGATCAATCAGACCAATATTGCTACTACAGGTGTACCATGTAGGTCCATGCAACTACGTACCACATTGATTGAAGCTAGCTTTCAGAGCCTACGATCTTTGCTATAAGTGTAACCAAGGAGCAATCTTTGGCTCTAACCACACAATATCTCCAGGCAAGTTTACGGCACCGACGCCCCCTGTGCTCTCACCACAGCTAACATTACAGGAATAACAAAGCTGCAGCTTGTTTCGAGCAGCGGATTAGATAAAGGAAGCTAGCTGCATGCCAGTAGGTTCTGCATGCTCTGTCAGCTTGTGCAAAATCGCTGTGATTCAACCTAGCTAAGCTGGCTAGCTAGCTAGACCGACCGACGAGCGAGCAGCAGCAGTCGGAACGATTTCAACTCCCATCATGTCGAACAACCAACCTGATTATGGACCCCTTCCGCAAACCATCGCGAGGGCTCTTAGTGACAAGATGTATGAGAAAAGAAAAGGAGCTGCACTAGAAATAGAAAGGTCAGTTTATCTCTTAAGTATTCATATTCTAGGACTGATTAAGGTTGTTTTCTTCACTTCGGTCAGGCGAGCGAGAGTGGAGGTGTGACCTCAGGTGGCACGAGGGCGTGTACTGTCGTGATGTCGCGGTAACTCCCCCGTACGCTTGTTGTCGCGTACCGTTGAAGTCGCAATGCAGAATGGGTGACTGATGTGCCTGTGTACTGTACGTCTCTACGTGTTCCTTGACCTTTTGTGTCTAGCGAATTGAGTGGGCGAGACAATAAACTCGTGATCAAATATTAATGTTTCGATTGTTACTAGATTTAACAACGTTTAGCAGGTATAGAAGAATCCCCTCCTATACAGTATGTCATGTTGTTTTTCATATACAAGGGTGTGTACAGTTCTGGTCGAGGTGAGGGTTAGCTTTTAACGTTTTGCGAGATATTCAGAAACCACTCTGCTCTATGAGATGTCAAAGAGCATGCTGTTCGGTATCAAAAGTTTATTCGATGAAAATCGGTTTTGAAATGGCTGAGATATCCAAAAACAAGGTGAAACAATGAGATCCTAATAATGTGCAATTGTGGCATGTCGCCTTTTATTATTAGCACTTTTTTGGATATCTCAGCCATATGAAAACCAATTTTCATCAAATAAACGTTGAATCCTTCTTAAAATTACATGCTCTTTCATACGTCATAAGAGGCTTTTCATTATCTCACTTAGGAATGTTCAAAATATGAATCTTCCCCCACCTCAACCAGTACTGTACAGTCCCTTTAACATTAGATCAAAAATTCTTAATTCTACGAAACAGTGTTAATGGAAAACTCTATTTCTAACATCACTAGAAAATAGTACAATTTCTAACATAGGCTCAAAGCTTGACCGAAAGATCGGTCTGGGTCATTGGGGAATGTTCCACGGAGACTGCGTCTGGCTTCACGGATCCCCAGGAGAGCGATAATGTTAAAAAAAAAGACTCTTTTTTTTTATGCACTTAATGCAGTTTTCAACTTACCAATTAACGAACTTGTAAGTGACCAACACAGGTTTTATCACCAATTTTAACGTAAATGAGGTTTTTTTTAAGTACATGCTGAAAAAGTCACTTTTGTATGCACCAAATTGAAAAACTCCCTACCTCGGGAGGGGGACACCCCCCTCCCACACCCTCCCCCCGCTCGGTCGCTCTGCTTCCTCGCAAAGGTAAAGGTCCAAAAATTGTGATTACGACCCCCCCCCCCCCCCCCCCCGAAAAAATCCTGGATACACCCCTGTGTCTAGCCCAAAGCCTGCGGAGAGTGAAGTTATAGGTATGCTCCTAGAAACCAACTTCCAAATAATTTAATCCAAGAAGGTTCCTTTTCTTTGGCTGGCAAGATATTGGGTCGTAGACATAAAGGTAGCAATTGCTTCAAGCACAAGCACAAGCTTGTCAAGCAAAAGATCAAGCTCAAGTACCTGTAGTTGCTTAAATCCATTATGCATAAGTATAATAGCATAGCTCTTGCTCGTTACCTCCGCCAAGGGAGGAGGTTATGTTTTCGTTACCGTTGGTTTGTGTGTTCGTTCGTTTGTTTGTTTGTCCGTGTGCAAAATAACTAAAAAAGTAGTGAACGGATTTGGATGAAACTTGCAGGAAAGGTTGAGTATGACACAAGTAACAAACGATTAACTTTTGGTACCATGTAGTGATCCGAGAATTTTGGGGGAATTTATGAAGGATTTTTGATATTTGCAGGTAGGGTCAATGAACTTGGGAGTTCAGGCTGCGCGTATTTGAGGTTTGCATGTGCGCACTAAAGTGGATGCTCAAGTTTCTGCTAGGGCGAGGCGCGCCGTGCAACTGAGGGTTTATGACGTAACAAAGGCTTCTATATTGGGAAATCGGGCGACTTTCAGCACGCAATGCTATAAGTGGGTCAATCCATGTCAAATCATCCAGTGCTTGTCACCCGACTCCCTCCGATTTTCTTAAAAATCGCACCAGATGTTCCCCAAAGTGTCTGACGGAAAATCCCACAATATTTTGCCCCAAGGTCAATTGGTTGCTAAGATACAGCCTCACATAGCAACCGGTGCGCATTCCAAAATATTAGTTAAAAGAAAATTAGGCATTTTTGATTGACTGTTTTAGCATGGATATTAATGCAAAAATGTTCATTATCTGGAAATTGAGAGAACTTTATAGTCTTTGCAAGAAAAACTTACTGTGACGCGAAATTGACTTTTCGTTAACGTGCACAAGGTCATATATATGATATTTGCAGTAGGCATAGTCTGTTATGCATATTTCAGTAATATATACCACAAAACACTTTTATTACTTAATAATGACCTTGAAATTTAATCCAAAATTTGATGAAAACAATAAATTGCTCCATTTTCCTCATTGCACTGCATATAAATACGTGTTTTGAAAGATATTTCACAGAGCAATATTTCAAGAATTATGAAAGCTGAAAGCCTACCTTATTAAGGTTCTAAAGTATTTGTGCTCTTCTTTCAGATTTTAATAGTGTCAATTTGATCATGAATGTTTTACCCTTGACCTTGAAGCCCTTCTAAAAATAGCTGTAAATTTGTTAACTACAAATTACACACAAGACAGGTGTATTATGGCATGATTATACTTGTGATTCTTTCACAAACACAAAAGCTTTTTATGGTGTAAATGTATATACTGGAATTAATCTACACTCATGCTTGCAAGATATGTTACAATTAATAACTTTGTTCTGACAATGACCCTCAATTTCAATCAAAAAAGGGGACAGTAATGTTTTGTGATTTTGTGTGCATTTCCTATGGAAAACAGTGCTTTGTTTGGAAACTCATAAAAACTTGACCATTTTTACAATCTATCACTTTGATTGACTAATTTTATTCTGGTTATGGTAGAAAAGTGGCCCGTGACAATTTCCAATAAAAGAAAACACAGTTATGCTTTAGAAAATGAAAAACAAAGAAATACATAAGAAATTCCAAAAACAAGAAAATACATAAGAATTGAAATGATTTTGGAAGTTTTCATAAGGTACAGAACAAATCCCCCTCTCAGTCCTTTTAATGTGCGTTTCACAGGCTAGAATAAGAATCTATATTATGTTGGGCGCAACGTCCAATTATCAACTATTCAGTACATAATACAGGTCTTTATGGAGAGGAATAGGCATTTCTCATGATTTTGAAGGTCATAAATAGAGGGTCATTGTCAGAACAAAGTTATTAATTGTAACATATCTTGCAAGCATGAGTGTAGATTAATTCCAGTATATACATTTACACCATAAAAAGCTTTTGTGTTTGTGAAATTTATCATGCCATAATACACCTGTCGTGTGTGTAATTTGTAGTTAACAAATTTACAGCTATTTTTAGAAGGGCTTCAAGGTCAAGGGTAAAACATTCATGATCAAATTGATACTAAATCTGAAAGAAGAGCACAAATACTTTGGAACCTTAATAAGGTAGGCTTTCAGCTTTCATAATTCTTGAAATATTGCTCTGTGAAATGTCTTTCAAAACACGTATTTATATGCAGTGCAATGAGGAAAATGGAGCAATTTATTGTTTTCATCAAATTTTGGATTAAATTTCAAGGTCATCATTAAGTAATAAAAGTGTTTTGTGGTATATATTACTGAAATATGTATAACAGACTATGCCTACTGCAAATATCACAGGGCTAGTGCTTTTCATCTTGAAAGTGTGGACATTTGAAATGTCCTCTAAACCCAATATGTGATATTACATGGAAATTTGGCCGTTTACGACCATTTTCGGTGGGGTAAATTTGCCATTGAACATTTCGGTAGCAAAATTTCTTTGGTAACCCAAGATAATATAGGTAAATGTCTATCAATACACAAAAATTGATGCCATTCCTAGGTGGGACGAAGGGTGATCTGTGACCTTGAATTTGGCACATTTTTCATTTTTGTCAACTTTGAGGGCGCTCTCCGTAAAAACGGTGCGCATGAATGCGCTGATTTTTTTCAAAATTACTGAGCAAGTCAAAGCCTTCAACAGCATAATATTTTAGAACCTAAGGTGATGAAATGTGGAAGATATTAGCCTCTAAATATGCATTAAAATTTTCAAAATTAACATTTAACACAATTTTCGGTGACCTCGTGCACGTTAACGAAAAGTCAATTTCGCATCACAGTAAGTTTTTCTTGCAAAGACTATAAAGTTCTCTCAATTTCCAGATAATGAACATTTTTGCATTAATATCCATGCTAAAACAGTCATTCAAAAATGCCTAAGTTTCTTTTAACTAATATTTTGGAATGCGCACCGGCTGCTATGTGAGGCTGTATCTTAGCAACCAATTGACCTTGGGGCAAAATATTTTGGGATTTTCCGTCAGACACTTTGGGGAACATTTGGTGCGATTTTAAAGAAAATCGGAGGGGGTCGGGTGACAACTTTTCTGAAAATTGGATGATTTGACGTGGATTGACCCAAGTACTTATGGGTGGAAATCACTGATATCTCTATGGAAGAACAAGATCAGTGGTGGAAATGAGCTGCATGCTTGGCGGAGGTCTGCGCTCTCAGAGTGCTTCTCTAGTTCTTAAAAATTTTGCCTGCCCTGCACAAACAATTGCTTTTGATTTCAACAAAAGACTGAAAGAGATGTCACGCCTGTGCAGACACAAGAACAAATGTGGGTTTGGTAGGATATATTTGAAAGGGCGTGTGTGTATGGAAACATTTCCTGGCATAGCAGAAGAACTAGCAGAAAAACATGTCACTCATTAATGCACACACACATACTGGCTGATTACCATCACTTCCCACACCCTGCTTCCACAACTGCTACCTAGAGTAGTAGCTCTGCTACTTTGCCATTAAAGACCTTGAAGATCTCTACTTTTTATGAGGCATTAATCATGCATGGTTTAAATGGTTCAATGGATCCTAACCACATGATTAGTTGCAAGCAATCACATGACCAATCTTTCATTTAGCTGAACGACATGTCCAGATTTTTTTTTTTTTTTTTTTTTTTTTTTTAAACCAATGTCTGGTAATAAAAGACTGCTTAGCGATATCATTGCTCAAATGTATGATTGTGGCTTGCTGGTAATCTAGCTTAGTGACATCACAATTGCATACCTTTGGGTACTCTAGCATTACACACTTGAATAGTTCAATTAAAGCGCCTGCTCAATCACTTATTTACTGTAAACAGTTTCTAAGTTTGTGTTCAGTGTGTTTCAAACATTTTTCCAGACGTCTTGGCTTTTGAGCAAGTTTTACATGTAGGTGGCTAGTATCTAACCATGAAGACATATAAAGAATAGTTTACACTAACCATTTTATAAAACAAATAGTGGACTGGCTTAAGTTTGTGATGTCAGTAATAGTGGAGATTCATCTCACTCTCAGGTATTCTAAACTAGCATTCCTGCTTGACTTGTTTTGATTTCAATCATTACGGTAACTAAAATGGTGTTGGTTAGGAATTATGTATCTACCTTGAAAAGGGATCGTATAGTTTCGGTTGAGACCTAATTTCAGGTTTCTAATTTTTTGGTGAGATAATGAGAAACCTCTTATGAAATATGAAAGAGCATGTCATTCTATGAGGAATTGAATGTTTATTTGATGAAAATTGGTTTTGAAATGGCTGAGATATCCAAAAAAGAGCAATTCTAATGAAGTGTGGGACCCACACTTTATTATGATCGTTTTGTTTTACTTTGTTTTTGGATGTTTCAGTCATTCCAAACCCGATTTTCATCAAATAAACTTTGAATTCCTCTTAAAATGGTATGCTCTGTACTACTTGTATATATAGTGTTTTCTTGGTATTTCGCAAAAATTTAAAAGCGCAATTTTCATCTCCACCAATACTGTACCATCCCTTTAAGGTAAGATTTATGAAATTCCTCTGTGAAATTTTGACCTTTCTTCAAAAATCTGATATGATAACTTTTTGTTGATTTTAATGTACAAAGTCACATTTGATCAAATAATCACTATCAATTGTATTCTGAAAGGTGGGTCAATTAGGCTCAACACTGAAGTCTGAACTCACATGTGGGCCATTCTCAGATTAAGTGTTCAATTTCATACGAGTAAAACCGAAAAATCAACCACAAAGTAATACATTCAAAGATGTGTTTTCGGTAACTTCAAAACCGGTCAAATACGAAACAAAAAGTGGAACATTCTAAATGATGGCCATTCATGAATTGAAATAGAGCATCATATATAATATGATTTTTGATCACCGCAAATTTACATGTTGTAATGGACTCCTAACTTGGAATTAAATTTATTGTTTTGATCCAATTTCTGTTCAGGAAAAGACATCTGTCCCCCCTAAAGATATTGTCATCCCTTGCTAATTGGTAGAAATTATTTCTGTGTGGTAGGTTGAAATATGTTTTTTGCTGAAATGTATTTCTAACAAATTTCGCTTACAAATAAAGTTTCGAATCCCACAAATCATGCAAAGGGAACGATCCGATCTGGAATTTGCACAGGAAACAAATATGAATGGCTTTCCTGGGAAATAAGTATTGAAAAACATCGAATCGCCTTTGGTAACATATCTGGTAAAATATAACTAATAATTTTAGTTGTGTATGAATTAATGAATATCACCTGTTTAATTATTTACCTTGTGACTTGATGTAAAAATGAATGATGTAAGCCCAAATTAACCATTTTAAACATTGTACGTAATATTTAAACTATGAAATGTAGTGGAAAAGAGCCCTAAATGTGAAAGCTGAGTTCTTCATTCACAGAATATTCTCATCTTACGTCTGAATGTATTTATCCATCTGACTATAAATATTCATTAAGTTTTGATGGTTAATGCAAACAAGGTTTAAAAAATATATTTTGCAGGCACTTAGAAGGAAGTAGGTACAGTCTCTATGAACTCGATATACTAAAAAGTTGTTTGACCTATGGTAACGTATTTGGCTCACCCCTTTTAATGAAAATAAATAAATAATTGTTCAACTTATCAATGAATCTTGAGTAGTTCTTCATATGTTGAAAAACACTAGAATAAATATGCAACAGAACACTGAAACTTTTCTCAGAAGCTTTTCATAAACTACTTTTTCCTCTTTCAAAGTTAGGTAACGTATCTGGCGTACCGTAAATGAATCTGTCGGTGAAGTTACAGAGCAATTTCTACTGAATATTCTTCATTTGAACATAGCTTTAATTTTCTATGGAAGTGTCATTCTATGCAGAATGGTTTTATGAACACTTTGTTTTACATAACATTATTTGTCACCATGGGTGCCCTGAATTATATGTAACGTATCTGCTAAATCTGAAAAGCAAAAAACTGATCTGCTGAATCATAGCTTCATCTTGTAAAATAAACGTTAAAAGTTGTTGCATACATGTAGAATATGAAAGTGGCTGGGTTTTATAGAATAGAACTTTGGAGTTTGTGAGCACACAACGATTTGTTTGTCAAAACATTTACAATTTTTTTTCAGCATTTTGATTATGTGGTAACGTACATGTATCTGTCGGAAAACTTGGCATTAAGTTGTGAGACACTGACGCAGAAAGAAAAATCATGTGGAAGTGTTGCTCTTTTTCACCTCCCTGTCCTTTTGATGTAAGAATATAATCCTGAGGTCCAACAAAATGAAGCATGTAATGTGTAGGGATGAATTTTGACCAGATTTGATCCCCTGAAAGCACAAGACCAATGAGCAAAATTCGGTCATGTATCTGTGGTAACGTATCTGTGGTAACGTATATGGTCGATCATGTTATTATGAGAGCGACATCTACCGAATATTTCTCACTTGTACTAAACTTTAATGTTGAATCGATGCGTCATTCCGAGGAGTATTGTATAATATACAATTTGTCTGACATTGCAATATCTGTCGCAGTGGGTGGCATGAAATGTATGTAACGTATGTGTCCAAATAAAAATGTAGAAAACCGATATTTCAAACATTGTACCGTATTCTCAATAAAAAGCTGTTGCACAAAAAATCCAAGTACTTGCAATGTATGAAGTATATCCTCAGGGTTTCATATACACAGGGTCATTGTTTATTCTTGTTATTTTCGCAATGCTGTAACACTAAAGATACTGGTAACGTATCTGGCGGTGAACTTTGCGACAGATTTCAAAAGGCTATAAAAAAGAAGTCAATAAAAATTTAGGAACTTTTCGAATATTGTGATTAGCACATATGATATGCTCATCGTCCATGCAAATGATATTTGGAAAGTGTGTTTGTAGACGGAGAGGAGCAATAAAACATAATTCTAAAATAGCCGGCGACACTGCGTTTTGGGGGTCTTAACGAAGTTTAACAGCAAAATTTTATACAAAAAGGCAGACAACCGCATTTGATCGTGTTTATTTTTAACAAATAAAGTCCCTGTGATATATTATAAACATTTAAATAATATCTAATAGGTTTCAGGGAACCGCAAACTGTCATGGAATGTCGGCGACACCAAAATTCCGTATTTTAACACTTTTACTGAGAATGGGCCATGTGAATCAGACTAGTCAGAGTGCCAGCCCCTGGGTCTAGCCAAGAGCTTTGGAACTTGTAGTGTCCGATAATTTTCAAGTTAAAATAGCACATAGCTTGGAGCTTACCCTGTATACCAATTGGGATTTTAAAACACTGTAGCTTATGTCAGCCTTTACTGGGGGGGGGGGGGGGGGGGGGCCTTCCAACATAGAAGTAAATATGATTCAATGGGATATATATGCAATAAGTCAAGTGCTGCTATGTCAGTGCATAAGTTAACTATTGTTAGACATACCGGACCCCCCCCCCCCCCACCCCCAGTTGTGGCTGAAATATGTATAACATAAAAAACGGACTCACTCACACCGAATCAGTCTGTACTGAACATGCCATGTGGTACTTGTCACCAAGAGACATACCATGTCTGTCATGAGGAAGACTCAAGTGGTGGGGAACACACTCTCACTTTCGAGAATTAGTTTGTTTTGAAGCATCATAGTAAATAACATCAACTATATGGCCTCACCAACACTCGTGCAGCATTCACAGTTGTCATGACGTATGCAGAACAGGTTTCTATTAGATGACTCTGAACTTGCATCGTACATACAGCTGTACATTGTACATGTATACTCCAGATGCTTCAAATTTGTTCAAGTGGCAGCCATTCTCAGAATAGTCTGAGTATTCCGCAACCAATGACAGAGGATTAAATTCATGCAGAGTCGGGTGACATCCAGGATGGCTTTGATATGAAGTGATGTCACATTTATGCACTTACTTTATTTTTTGCTTCAGTAGTGCCAGATCAGAGTATGCTTTTAGATATATTCCAAGTGCTTCTTGTCATGGCCATGCCCAAGGTTTCCTATTTCTTATGAGGGTGCCTCTAACTATCACTCAAGCGTACATCATAGAGCTGCAAAAATATGTGATTTTGATATTGAAATTACATGTGTGAATATTATAACTTTTGCTCTGAATTTTTTAGTGACCTAGAAATATGCATCTGTGCTATTTTTAGACTGCCACTTCTAATGAGTGGTAATCATTTTACTGTCATTGAAACCTTTGAACTCTCATTTTGTGTTTACAGTAATCTGAAACAAAATAATTACTCTATGAGTCGTAAGATATAAGGCACCATGTCAAAAATGCTCAGAAATATAGCAGCATGGCAAGATAGGCAGTGACATTAAATATTCCCAGCCTGTAGTTTACTGAATATTTACATGTAGTTCTTTTTGTTATTTAAGGGATTGTATAGTTTAGGTTGAGACCTAATTTCATTTTTCTAACATTTTTTGGTGAGATAATGAAAGAACACATAATTCCATGAGGAATTCAACGTTTATTTGATGAAAATTGGTTTTGAAATGGCTGAGATATCCAAAACAGAGTGATTCTAATAAAGTGTGGGACCCACACTTTTTTAAGATCGCTTTTTTTACTTTGTTTTTGGATGTTTCAGTTATTCCAAACCTGATTTTCATCAAATAAATTTTGAATTCCTCTTAGAATGGTATGATCTGTACTATTTCATAAGTGTTTTCTTGGTATCTCGCAAAAAGTTAAAAGCCCAATTTTCATCTCCACCAATACTGTACCATCCCTTTAAAACATTTTAACATAATTCGCATATGTGTTATCATAATCAAAGATTATCAATATTCATGTTCCCATTCATGAACCAGCCTTACACTTTTGTATGTTTCTAATATGATGTCATTGTTGAAGACATGTTCTAATACTATATGGAAGGTATGATTTTGTTTTATGTCCAGTCAATATAAATGTTATGAATTATTTAGCACAGTGATTTACAGCTAAAGGGTGTGTAAATTATATTTCAGAGTATCAACACAGCTGTTTGTGAAAGAGGTTTTAATGTCCTGAAAAATCAACCACTAAATTTGTGATATGATAGTGAAGTTTTTTATTTATGTTTCTTTGTCAATTTGATGTGCGTCTATCAAGAATGTTACCTCATATGTCATGCATTTCTGATGTAGTAAGTGACGCAGTAGAATAGAGAACATTGTGCCCCATTTAATGCTCACAAGAATGCAACATTGTACAGAGGTTCCTGAAGTTATTCTCTGTTCACTGTGTTTTTAATCATCAGGTTGGTGCGAGAATTGGCTGCCAATGGGGGCAAGGACCAAATCAAGAAGTTGATAGAGGTCCTCGGAAATGAATTTGCCCTGGCGGCAAACACTAACATGAAGCGAGGAGGATTGATTGGACTGGCTGCCACGGCAACCGGTCTTGGAAGGGTGAGATTCAGACACAGTGCTCTGCAATATTTACCATCTCCTTTTCAATTCAGTGCAGTTCAAACTTTCTTTTCTTTTCTTTTCTTGACAGAATTTTTGATATGCACAATAATGATTTGAAAGTAGACATGAGTATTACATTACATTACATGGGTAGTGTGAATTCTAAAACCCGCAAAAATATCCTCACAGTTTTATCTGCACATTTTGAATAGGTTGACAATTGCACAGCTCATGCATTCAAGAACCGGTGAATATGTTTTTGAGCCTCTCAGCACTAGAATCTATCACGCAAAAATATCAGAGTTTACAGTAGAAAGAAAAAGGAAGTGTAAAAAAAAATATTAAGTGAGGAAACAAGAAATAGAAGGGAGGAAATAGATGAGCATTTAATCATGATTTATTTATAGTGAATCGGGATTGAAGGATCCATTGTTGATGAAAGACAATATGGAGGAATATGAAGCTGAGCTAATCACGCTAGATGAATGCATTTCATCCAAGTCTCATGTAGGACTCTTTTTCCGCATCATTGAAATAAATTGTAAAGAATTTTGAGTGTGTAATTTGTATAAACAGATAAAGACCCCAATTTCAACATTCTCCTGCATTTCTTTTTTCTGTCTCTTGTGTACCTCAGGAGTCGGCAGGATATGTGTCAGACCTGATCAAACCTGTGATTCCCTGCTTCAAGGACCCTGACAGCAGGACTCGCTACTTTGCCTGCGAAGCGCTTTACAACATCGTCAAGGTTACGCGGAATGCCATCCTCAAACATTTCAACACCATCTTTAATGTGCTCTTTGTAGTAAGTTTGAATAGTCTCTTCAGACATTTGGATATTGTGGAAATCTTTGATTCATTTGATTACTACTTTGCATTCATGACCATAAAACAGTCAGTGTGCTATAAAAGTCATTATTGTAGATTCTATTTTTGATAAATCAATTGCTGCAAAGTTGATTTTGATATGTATTTACTCATTCCTTTGTAGCTTAGTACATAACATGTGTAACTTTTGCTTGACATTTAGTAGGAATGAAATAGAGTTTGTAATAGTTAATTGTAATATTAAAGAGGATTATTTTCATTTAATCGCATTATGAATAAGTGGAGACTTTGTTGACAACATGCATAATTCTATGTGGCTGACTGCTAGATCTTGAAACTCTACAAGATATTTTGCTGTGAACTATCAATAACTGTGAACTACTGTACTGAATTGTTGGTCATGCTTTCCCTTTGCAGTTTTCACTTTGGAACTAGAATCTCTATCACGAGTATTTAAAGATCATATGACTTATCTTGTCAATTAGAATGAAGTAATGATTGATAAGAAGCAACTTTCTCTTTATTTCCTCGCAATATTTTGTCTGATGATCAAAAGGATTGAAGTTCAAATTCACTCTTATGTTATTACAATATGTATAGAACTATGTATTGTGACATAAAACCCTCATCGAGTCTCCTTGTGATTCCTCCATGTTTCAAAAACGCATTCTTATTATTGGTTTGACTTGATCTGACAGCTTTCTGCAGACCCTGACCTCAATGTGAAGAATGGTTCGGAGCTACTTGACAGGCTGATGAAGGTGGGGAAGTTATGTCCACGATACATGTCTTTAGCTGATTCCCCATTCACAAATAAAAGATTGCAACTTTCATTCATTCATTTATGTCCACAGGGTAAATAAAAAGACATACAAACATTACAATGAGTGCAACTTACATCATGCAAGATGCAATAAATATATAACATGTGGGGGAATCAACAATAGGCCATAATGGCCTTTCAAAGGCTGATCCCTGACAATTAAAAATGGTACAATTATTAATAACGATCACATAATAAAACATTACAGAATACATTGGACTATACAGATGACAAAAACATTGTTAAACAAGTGACTAGGCAAGCAATATATCTAACTCATTCATGCGTATGTCAAACAAGATTACTGAATCAAAAGAAATTGTTTATACTTTCTGTTAAAGAACGAAAGACTAATGGTACTTTTAATGTTTGGTAAGTTATTCCACGAAAGAGGGCCAGCATACCTTAAAGTACGTCTAGAAGCATTGTATTTATAAAATGGGATATATAACTTATTACTTTGATGAGTACTGTATACAACTCGAGTATTGTTTTTCAATGAAGCAGTTGTCTAAAAATTTTTGCAAGATATTGTTGATATAGGAATATGCTTATATGAATACAATTAGTCGAGAGTCAAGTGTTTGTGTAATGCTGTAGGAAGTATCATATTGATTTCCATTCCTGCAAGCTTATGGATAGTACACCAGAAATTGTGAGGGAACACAAACAGACCGTGAAAATCTGTTTTCTTCGTTGGACTAGTCACACGAAGACCATACATTGTAGCAATGAAAGTAGATAGCATGATGTGATATCAGATAGCAGAGAATTAATGACCATTAAGTTATTGTCATTAGTAATCTTAGTAGGAACACTGTGGTGTAGTGGATAAGACTCTTGATTTACAGTCAGTGGTCCAAAGTTCAAATCCAGGGTAGTGCCTATTTCCTTGGACAAACTGTTTTTCCCTATGTTCCTTTCCCCTTGTGCAACATACTAGAAATTTGGCAATGCTTGGATATTAATGGTAAAGTAGCGGCAACATTGAAGGGAACAATTAGGAGGCTACCCTCAATAGATAAAACCATAATTGTAATTATTGTCCCCGCCGAACGAGTTCGAGCAGGGGACTTTGAAACGGGCTCCGTACGTGTGTGTGTCCGTGTGTCCGTGTGTGCGTCCGTGTGTGATCAAAATCTTCAATTTGCTACTTCTCTGTCATTTATGAGCCAATTTTGATTCTGTTTGCTTTATATGATAGCACTACATGGGAGCTTTGAAACTTCTACACAGAATTTCAGTTGTGACCTTTGACCTTGACCTTTGACCTATATTGTACATTTTGTTACAAAATGCTACTCCTTCGCCATTTCTAACCGGATTTCGATTCCGTTTGCTTTATGTGATGGCACTAGGTGAGGGATTCCGTTTGCTTTATGTGATGGCACTAGGTGAGGGCTTCAAAACTCCTAAACAGAATTTTGATCTTTGACTTCTTTGACCTTTGACCTTGATTTTTGACCGACATTTTATTGTACATTGGCTACAAAATGCTACTCCTTCGCCATTTCTAACCCGATTTTGATTCCGTTTGCTTTATGTGATGGCATTAGGTGAGGGCTTCAAAACTTCTACACAGAATTTTGACCTTTGACTTCTTTGACCTTTGACCTTGATTTTTTATCTGTATTGTACATTTTGCTACAAAATGCTACTCCTTCACCATTTCTAACCCAATTTTGATTCCGTTTGCTTTATGTGATGGCACTAGGTGAGGGCTTCAAAACTTCTACACAGAATTTTGACCTTTGACTTTTTTGACCTTTGATCTTCATTTTTGACCGACATTTTATTGTACATTGGCTACAAAATGCTACTCCTTCGCCATTTCTAACCGGATTTCGATTCCGTTTGCTTTATGTGATGGCACTAGGTGAGGGATTCCATTTGCTTTATGTGATGGCACTAGGTGAGGGCTTCAAAACTTCTACACAGAATTTTGACCTTTGACTTCTTTGACCTTTGACCTTGATTTTTGACCGACATTTTATTGTACATTGGCTACAAAATGCTACTCCTTCGCCATTTCTTACCCGATTTCGATTCCGTTTGCTTTATGTGATGGCACTAGGTGAGGGCTTCAAAACCTCTACACAGAATTTTGACCTTTGACTTCTTTGACCTTTGACCTTGATTTTTGACATATATTGTACATTTTGCTACAAAATGCTAC
Organism: Diadema setosum; assembly: GCF_964275005.1. NCBI lineage: Eukaryota > Metazoa > Echinodermata > Echinoidea > Diadematoida > Diadematidae > Diadema > Diadema setosum. The sequence continues at coordinate 39,108,687 of NC_092693.1, read as the reverse complement.
TTCCAGCGGGGACATATATTACGCACCGCGTAATTTCTACCTGTCCTTGTTATTATTATTATTATCATTATTATTATTGTTATCATCATCATCATCATCATTTTCATCATAATAATAACAATAATGAAAAGTGATAATAATGATGATAATGATTGTTATTAGTAGTAATATTAGTAGTAGTCATCGTTGTTGTTGTAGTATTATCATTATTACTGCAATCATTATTAATTAATATTAATATTGCTTTCATAATTACTATTTTACTATCATTTTTGCAATTATTAGTATTTTTCTCGTAAATTTTTATTGATATTCCAAAACATTCCCTGAAAATGTGTGTGTTACTCTAAATTTTGTTGCTCACTTATATTGTATGGAGTTGTTGTACAGGTGGAGAAGCTGTTGTATGTATAGTGTTGGTTCATCTCATGGCAAGTGGGACGTAATGCATTTCAACTGCAGTTCCTGTACGTGTGGTCTGAATTATTACATTTCCTCATGTATATCAATGCTGGCTCAATTTATTTGAGTGGGTTCTCGGATGCAAGGAAGAGTTATTTCCCTGTGTGCTTTTGAGGAATTCAACATCATGATTGATTTATTACATTGTTTTTAAAGCAGGCTTGTTAGAAGAATCATGCTGTTTTGATGTTTTTTGTGTGGTTACACTCACAGGACATAGTGACGGAAAGTCCCAACTTTGATTTGAATGCCTTCATCACACTTCTCAGAGATCGGATATATACCCAGAATTCCTTTGTGGGTCAGTTCATTCTCTCATGGGTAAGTTTGGAAGATTTGTTATTGATGGATTACAAAATTTGGATATATTTGTTATTGACATTATAAGAAAAACTACAAACACTTCCTCAAATGGATAATAATGGTGGTACAAGTTGACATAAGCAGTTTCTTAGAAATTCACATAAACTCTGAACATTTTGTAATTTTTGTCGAGCCCACCGGAGGTGAGGGGAGACTAAGGGATCGCCTGCGGCGTCTGTCCGTCCTTCGTCCGTCCGTCGTCTGTCCGTAACGCTACAAAAACTTCAATAACTCTTAACTCTGGGCTTCAATTGCAATCAAACTTCGAGGGAAGAGGGGTCATACAAAGTTTCACATTTTACCATATACATTGTATGAAGGTCACCTCAAGGTCAAAGCTCTCAGGCAGGGCTCAATGAACTTTATGGCCCAATGTTAAGTTTTTATGGCGAGTTTCTATTATGGTCATAACTTTTGATTCATAACTCCATTTGTGACCAAACTTGGATGGTAGATGTCCCTTGGGGAGTGGATGATCACCACAAGGCAAAGGTCACAAGCAGGGGTCAACGAACTTTTAGAGCCCAATGTTAAATTTTTATGGCACGTTTCTATTATGGGTCATAACTTTTGATCCATAACTCCATTTGTGACTAAACTTGGATGGTAGATGTCCCTTGGGGAGTGGATGGTCACCACAAGGTCACTGGTCACAAGCATGGGTCAACAAACTTTTAGAGCCCAAAGTTTTTATGGCGCGTTTCTATTATGGGTCATAACTTTTGATCCATAGGTCCGTTTGTGACCAAACTTGGATGGTAGATGTGCCTTGGGGAGTGGATGGTCACCACAAGGTCAAAGGTCACAGGCAGGGGTCAACGAACTTTAAGGGCCCAATGTTAAGTTTTTATGGCATGTTTCTTTTTTGCCATAAATTTTTATCCTTTTACACATGTATCTCTTTTTATCTGTTATATCTCTTTTTTTTTTATCTGTTATATCCCATTCGCGTATAATTTCTTGTGCACGAATGGGCGAGACACATTATGGCACTTGCCTTGTTGAAGTGATTGTATGACTTTCATGAAACTTTCACTGAGTATTTTTGCTATTCAAGCTCTCCGCACTTGTTGGATCCACATGCATTTTAGGAAACTACCCCTTTAAAGGGACTATACAGTTGAGGTGAGGATTCAGGTTTCTAACTTTTTTTTTTTATGAGATAATGAGAAACCTGTCATGAAATTTGAAAGAGCATGTATTTTCAAGAAGAATTCAACATTTATTTGATGAAAATTTGCCTTGAAATGGCCGAGATAGCCAAAAAAGCAATCCTAATGAAATTGACAGACCATGACTTTTATTAGGATCTCTTTGTTTTTCCTTGTTTTTAGACATATATCTCAGTCATTTCAGAACCGATTTTCATCAAATAAACTTTTGATCGCTCTTAGAATTGTATGCTCCTTAACATTTCATAGAGTGGTTTCTAACCATGTTACAAGCTGAAAAAACAAAACGTTACGAGCTGAATCGTCACCTCAACCGGTACTGTACAGTCCCTTTAAGCGCATAGCAGGACAGAAAGTGGCAGGCGAGTGATGTCTTGCAAGACGATACATCCATCACAAGGAACGTCACATCCCTTTCTCCCTGTTATGATTAGTATCCAATGTACAAATGAGTCATAAGGTGTCACACCAGATAATGGCATGACAATTTGTATGGTAGAAACTTCTTTGTGGTTGGACAGTAGTGTGGGTAACTTGCAGTACAGTTTTGTTTTTATTTGTTTTCCTGACTGTAATGGGGATTTTTTATACTTGTTTTTCTTCACTCTCCACACATTGATCTTTGTGACAAAGCATTTAAAAAATGATGATGTCATGTAATCTATTCTGCTAGGTCACCACACTAGATGCAGTGCCAGATATCAACATGCTAGTCTACTTGCCAGAAATCCTCGACGGATTATTCCACATTCTCAGCGATCAGAATAAGGAAGTTAGAAAAATGTAAGTGCTAATGCAACTCACCAGTGCCTTAGTTGATTATCATTATTTTATTATTTCATTTATTATTACTTTTTTTGTTAGTAGTACTGCCTCAAAATAGTGCAGGAAATGTTGTGTCTGTGAGTTTCTGGCTGTCTGTATGTCCTTTCATTTATGATATGTATCAAAATGAGATTTAGTGGGAAAATGGGTAACCACGCAAGATATTCTGATATAGCTTTGGGATCATGAGATCAAAGGTGACATGTCACAGGGTTAAAGTGAAATACACAAATGTACGTTTGATTTCAGGTGATAGAACAAGAAGTATGGGATTAATTTCAGTCATATCTTGTGCAGTTATGATAAGGCAATAAACTCTATATGTGAGTCTAAGTTAAATCAGGTACAAAGGCCTACACTGTATTTCAGATTATTTCATTTGTGCTTTTATTCTCAAATTGTATGATGAAATTCATTCGACCTTGATACGATGCTCAATCCTTACAGAGATTTTGAAAAGTTGTACTTAACATTTTTGGAAGACAGAATGATGAATCAAAGACCAAATTTATATTGTATGATAGATTGATGATCAAATCTAAACTCCTTCAGGATATTTGATGCCATTTTTAAATGATTGTAGAAATGGTAATTATTGCAAAAGATATCTTTTATGCCTAATTTTTGGTGTAAATATTAATTTTTCCGGTAAACTGTGCACTTAGAAACATCCATATTAAGCGCCTTATAAATGTATTGTATTATTATTATTATTATTATTATTATTATTATTATTATTATTATTATTATTATTATTATTATTATTATTATTATTATTATTATTATTATTATTATTATTATTATTATTATTATTATTATTATTATTATTATTATTAATTTCAGTCATCTGTCTTTTTGTCTCAAGTTCTCATTGGAAACAATTTGATATTTGTAAAGCAAAATTGAAGGTCAAACATAGAACACAATCGCAGACATATCGTCGCTGGGGCGACGAGACCTCGTATCTACAAAATGTCAAATGTTCAGGAGAGCAAAAGCACATGGCTGCCAAAGCACTGTATCAAATGGGAAAGCCTTTCCTTTGACATGCTGTGGTGGCTTCATTTTGGGGGCAAGACTGCTATGATTTTGGACAGGACATCACTTAAATGATTATCTGGCCATTTATCCAAAAAAGTCATTTTCACTAAAATTTCAGATACGAGGTCTTGTCACCCCAGGGACGATATGTGTGCTGGCCACTTTTCAGTAATCAATGTCAAATTTACTTCCATCAAATTATGATTACATAAAGTCATCAAATTAACACAGTCAATGTAAGTGAGAGTGGTCACTATATAGTGATTGTATGTATCTTGTTTTTGTGTCTCTAAAGGTGTGAATTCTGTCTGGATGAATTTTTGAAGGGCATCCGTAAGTCTCCGAGCAGCACAAATTTTGCCAGCATGGTGAACATCCTGACAGCACAGAGCCAGTCACATGGTATGCCCTTGACTTTATTATAGCATGTTCACTTCCTTTTGGCAAGCTTTTTATTACAATCTGGGTTTCAGAAGTGGAAGTACTTTGATGTTCTGCAAGTTTCATTATGTTAAGAGTTCAAATGTACTCTTTATTTTTTGTCTTGTCTCATGACAACAAGAGAGATTGTAGAAAGAATCTTTAGGGAGAACAAAACTTATTGTTTTGGTTCGTGCATTACAAAAACAAAACAAAACAAAAAAGGTCTCAGGTATGTCACAGTTACATGTATATAGTTTCCTGAAGAGACATATACCAGATGAGAAGATTACTGTAGCCAAAGAAATTAATGTGTGTGAGCTATGTCTTTTATTATCAAGTAGTAGTAATCTTGCACATGGATATGTTTCTTCCTCACTCCTTTTAGATCTTTAATGACAGTGCCCAAGTACGTCTGGTACATGTTTGTTAGTTAAGTTGTTTTTTGTGAGGGATTTGACATAATAACGTGAATGTAATATTTCTGAAAGCAGATAAGCAGTATCTCACCTGTTTCACTGCAATGATGATATCCCATATTATATACATGGAGGTTAGATTTTTTTTTTTCCTCGACAATTTCTACAGAATTTGTGTACTGAGTGAGGATCAATGAAATTCACCTAAATGTTTCTGCCGAGTTGCAGTATCTATTATCTTACGTACTGAAAGAAATTTAGGCTAACAGTAGTTGAGGTCGCAAATGTAACAGCTATAAGAAATCAGTTTTCAAAAAGAGAGTTGAACTGACAAGAGCTAATATACATTCTTGACTGGTAGCCATATGCAATTAGAATCTCCTGTCGAAATCTAGATCAAAGTTTATTGGTCTATTAGGGACAGTGATAGTTTGCATTTGGTATCACCAGCGCCAGGAGAGCTGACTCCATTCTTCCAATTCAGAGGCAATAATTGTTTAATTTTACAACCCTGACATCTCACACTGAAAGTCAATCGGCAGCCAGTGTTTGGTGTCAGTGGTAATGATTTATAAGTGCTTTGAGCACTTATGTATGCCAGAGCGGCCTGATCAAATAGCTGTTGTTATCATTATCATTAGTTGTAGCTGTAGTATTGGTAATAGAATGGACATTATTATCGTCATTGTTATGATGATGATGATGACGACGTCGATGATGATTATTGTTATTATTGTCAGTATAATTATCACCATAATCATCATTAATGTCATCATCTTTATTAATGCTTGTCAACATAACATTCCACTGTTTTCTATTTTGGTAATAACAATTAAACATTGTTTTTCTTATACATATATTTAATGACCAAAGAGTTTTAGGCTTCAGAAAAATGAACTGAAATTGATATGATGCAATACTGAACTCAACCTGTGAATTGAATGTTTTGTCATATTTATGAGATGATATCACATAGCAATGCAGAAAATCTTTATCTTTAAGTCCTTAATGTTTTTTCAGTCACTGTTTCTTCCTTCATAAAACTTATTTAAATGTGCTAGCATTTGTCTCCATGAAAAGGGAGATTTATAAAAGCAGAGAAAAAAATAGTTTAAGGGATATTAATACTGCTGAAACATATAGAATATATACCATGTAATCTGAAAGTCATGGACATGAATGCAAAATTGTGAAATAGCTTGCTGAGAGCAAAAACATCTTTTTCTGTCTCTTTTTTTTTTCTACCAAAACAACCTTTATGTTTTTTGATACCATTGGTAGTCTTGAGTCATAATTTCAGTTTAGTTTGCTCTGTATTTCCTGGATGGCAAAACTTTATCTTTGTAAAGTAGTCAAACAATGTCTGTACTTTGAGACTCTCGTAGATTAGAGGCAAACATGTCACAGTATGTTAGATATTTTACTTTACTACTGTTTTAATGCATATTCCATGCTTAATGAAATATCAGTGTACAGTAGTCAAACAATGTCTCTGCTTTGAGATATTTGTATTTTACAGGCTAATAAATGACAATACCTGGGATATTTTCCTGAAATTATGTGCTTTATAGCATCCTACAGTCACAAGGTGACAAAGGTATCAAATCATTCTTGTGATTGTTGCGCCACATAGTGTTACATGAAAATATTGATATTCTGATAGATGAATGATCATTTTTCTTAATAAGAGGCATATTTACACTTGTGACCTGCGCAATGATCAATTACAGAGGGTTATACAATTCAATTTAATTCACTTAATTCATAATTATCAAAAAAAAAAAAATATCCACAGGGTAAAATGTGAAAGGGATTAGATGTCACCATTTGATTTCTCTTCCATGTAACAAAATCCTGCATGTCACATGTTCATTGGATTTCTTTGTGACATTCTGTACATTTTATCTTTCTGTGCTGCGATTGTAGATGAACTGATACAGTTCACTGCCATGACGTGGATCAGAGAATTCCTGGGACTGGCGGGACGGACATTACTAAGCTTTCTGTCTGCCCTGCTGGCCGCTACGCTCCCCTGCCTGGCCTATGAGGAACCACAGAGAAGAAATATCCTTGCTTGATTCTGAACAAGTTTGGTTCAGAGAGACCTTTGGACTCTTAAAGGGGCATTCCAGATGATTTTCATGATCTCACATCATATAGTATATAAATCAGCAGCTCCATGTATAGATTTGTGGAATTTATTGTGGTTCTTGAGAAGAGAAACATAACTTTGAAAAAGCTTTATAAACAAATTACACTGAACAGTGTTGATGACATAGGAGGCTCACATATTTCAGAAATGTAGCAGTGTAATTCCATTACAGTACAGTACTCGCAGCGTAATCGGGTATTGCTTAAACGGGTACTCTGTTTGATTGGGTAGTAATGTCAAAGTCAGTTCCAATGCACATTAAAATGACCTGATAATCGGGTTGCCTCTCCGCATAAATGGGTAAATAATTTTCTTCTAATCTAATTTCTACCCACATTTTATCGAAGATGTAACATGTTAAGAAATCATGCATGTCAAATTTTCCATGGCTAATTGCATTCTCTGCTTAATTTGCAAAGGAGACCGATCATTTGGGGAGTGATTAAACATGAAAACACATGTACATGTACATACTGACTTTCCACACGAAAACGAGCATTACACTTGTCGCTGGCACTCACAAATGCATAGACAGACAGGAGTTGAACACACTTACGCTCCTCCCTTGCTCCGCAACAACATTTACAATACGAGAAGTTTGCAACGAAAATCAGGCCATGCACCAGCTCCATAATTTTGCTTTTCCCCAATCACTTCTCGAAAAGTAATCCAACGTTCTACGTGACTAGTGCACACAAAAAGATGTGTTCATTTCGGAAAACGTCTGCATGTTAGCAAAGAGTCTATAGTCAAACAACAAAGTTTTCTGAAGACATATTTGTCCATAAAAAGAGTGTAAGTTATTGCTCATGACTGAGCAAGTGTAAGGTATGCATAATGTGCCGTACAAGCACGTGTGTTAAGCATACAGTGTAGGTGTTTGGTGCAGTGTACAATGCATGTAAATGCACATTGTGTGTGTCAATTGTGAATGAGACGTGTTCTTCTGTTAATCGGGTACTCCGCTTAATGGGGTAAGAAACGCTCTGCCCGAGCCTACCTGATTATGCGGAGAGTACTGTACCACTTGCTTGCGAGTTCACCTTTGTATAATCTTTGCATGTCTTCTTCTTTTGTTCTGTTTCCTTGAGCCCCAACTCATGCATTCTTATGGTGACCCTGCCATGTCATCATCCTTGTTCATTGCAATTTGTTATGAATTTCAAAAAACAATTCTAATTCTTCATCCCAGTTATCATAAATTCTGAATCTCTGTCCTCAGTATAACTAATTTATAGTTGTTCAAATGTAAAAATCTGAAAATTATTCGGATATCTTCTTTAACCCCATTGAAGACGAACTAATTTTGCTATAACACGCATTACCCATAGACACCTGCCTGAGTATACTCTGGACCGGACTTCAATGGGTGAAATGGAAATGAAATTCAAATATAAATGTAGATTGAGTGAATGCAGCAATATTCATAGTAGAACATATCAGAGAATCTTAAGGAGAGTCAGACTATCCATTCAAAAGTTATTAGTTATAAGTTTTGGTTCTGCCATCATTAGATAAGAAGACTAGACTACAGTTTGTGACATCATGCACCCTCTGTATACCAATATGAAAATATGAAGAGAATTCTACAAAAGCGATTTAAAAAAAAAAAAAAAATGAAAAGTATACATTCCCTCGACTTGTAAGTGACATGTGTTAAATTTAACATTATTCCCCTGCTTTCTTAAATAGGTAAGTCAAGTGCTCTTTTATCATGCTAGAAAAGTGGAAATATGCTGAATTTTTTGTATATTTTCTGTATATCTCAATCTGTACATGATGTCAACAGTATCATCACCTCCATGTTTTGTTTTGTTTTTTAGCTGCATTCTAAGTTACATATTAATGACTTTGTTTGGATACAATCAGCTCCTGAGGGAGAATGTGTGGATCCTTGACTTCATCACTCACATATCAAAGAAGTAGCCACAACGGTCAATCAAAGTTTGATGCGGCTGGTAACCCATGGCGACGATGAAGATGCACCTCAACAAATGAACTCAAACACCCAGGAGAAGACATCAGAAGGGTAAGATGATTTTGGAAGACTTCCCTACTCATTCTGTTCCTCCGCCTTAAAGGTATATGTGTACCTTTCAGGCTACCAGTCTTCAAACCCAGTGAGCTATATTCTTGTGATCAATATCTTGTGAATATAATATTTTTCAGTTATTTCTTTCCATCAAGTCATCAACATATCATGTATAGTTGTCTCTGCTAGAGTGGGCAAGAGATCATGAGGTAGCCTCTTTTTACCAACTCCAGCAATACAGAGAAGCATATCCAGTCATGAGCTTTACTTGAACAGTATGTTGGTATCATCTTCCATTTTAGTGGACTGGTTTTGCTGTTAATGATCCCAGCTGATTAAAACATGAGACTGCTCAGTACTTTCCTTAAAGGTAGGGGATACCTTTTGCAGACTTCCCAAAATGCAGCAAAACATTAAATATGAACCTCAGGGGACTTGTTTAGGCCACTGCTGAGAAATTTGGAAGTCAACATTTATCTACAATTTGAATAATGCACAAAACTCAACTACTCAGAAGTTCTGTGTGTCAGCCACACTTAAGCCTTTTTGTTGCAGTCTTCTGTATCTTTTATCTATTAAAACACAAATCTAAAAGTATAAGAGCTGATGTAATAACATATAGAGTGTGTGGCAAGAATGTATATAGAAATGTTTGTAAGTTTGGATGAACTTTCTTCACAAAATATACATGATGGACAAACATGCAGTGCATGGGTCTGCAAAGGTAGCCTAGTAATGTACTGGAATTTACGGTGAGCCCCGAAAAAAATTCAATTCAAAATCTAACGGTCAATAAAAATGTACTAAATGTTACCTTCCACTTTCAATACTTTATGGGAGTTTCTAAAATGATACTCTCTTCAACATACCACTGTATTTATACAACTCTTCATTTAAGGCATGCAAATGGGATTCCCTACCTTTAATGTCCACTCTTTCATTTTCAGAGATTATGTAGTGATAATAGTGCTAATTATCATGAGAGATCATAGTGCAGAAGATTAGGGTAGTGTATCAGCAACATTAGAGTACCAACGTGTGATATAGCCATTCCTTGCCATGGAAACTCATTCTAAACAGCCTCACCTACCCCCAGTGTTTATGATAACACCTGGTTCCAGCCCAAGCTGTAACAAAAGACTGTACATCATTACTTCAGTACTTTATAGGTCACCAAAGACACAAAAGATGACAGTCATAATTAAAGGGACTGTACAGTACTGGTTAAGGAAGGGATTCATGTTGTGAACATTCCTAAGTGAGATAATAAGAAACCTCTAATGAAATATGAAAAAACATGTAATTTTAAGAAGGATTCAATGTTTATTTGATGAAAATTAGTTTTCAAATGGCAGAGATATCCAAAAAAAGTGATGATCATAATAAAAGGTGACAGGCCATGCCTTTTATTAGGATCTCTTTGTTTCACCTTGTTTTGGGATATCTCGCCATTTCAAAACCGATTTTCATCAAATAAACTTTTGATACCCCTTAGAATTGCATGCTCTTTGACATCTCATAGAGTGGTTTCTGAATATCTCGCAAAACGTTTAAAGCTAAATCCTCACCACAACCAGAACTGTACACACCCTTTAAAAGCATAGATTGTGAATTATATTGTGATAAAAATGAAGTAATTGCAGTAATAGCAGCTGATTGACAAATTGCCCTACATCGACATAAATTTCATAAATTTGAATTGCAGTAATAACCCATTAATATTCCCTACACCACCTCTCTCCATCTATGCTTGCCCTTCAGGATGTGGGCTGTCCCACCCACACAGCTCCAGCTAGCTCCCATAGTCCAGGTCCTCACCCGCTACTTGGGACACAAGTCTATGCAGACCAGGGATGCTGTCTTAAAGTGGGTTTACCATTTACTCATCAAGACTCCGAAGAAGGTGAGATTGAGAACATTCCTCTCTGGTTGCTCGGGTGTGCCACAGGGCAAGGATGCCAATCTTGTGGAAAGAAGCAAGGTGTTACAACCTGAAGGAGATGGCGATGATTAGCAACACACTTCTCATTTTCTGTGACGCTGGACAATAATAAAGCCACATCATCGCAAATCATCTGGGAGGAAACTGACAAAACTTGACTTTATCCCTTGAGCGCTACATGTGCCATCTTCAGAAGCTTCGTACCACATGGGTTTCCTTGAACTAATTATGCATACATTAATTTGCATAATGTACATATTCATGACAAAAGCCTCTACTTAAGTTGTGGAAGACCAAACCCTCAAATATACTCCTAATTCCATCATAGATTTATAGAGACAGTGCTGTAGATCTTACCTTCACGAGTGAGTTTAACCATGATTTCAGTATGAAGGTTCACCATACTAGATTGAGTAGCTGTCTTGGCTCAGTGGTTTAGACTACAGACAGTCAATCATGAGGTTCCTGGTTCAAGTCCCCTGGCTGTGGTGGTTGGGCCCCTCAGCAAAGCACTCCATCCTCATTGGCTAGTCCTTCCGAAAAGACGTAAATCATCAGTCCGGTGGCTGCTTGCATGTCCTAGCTACCACTTGAAACATACAATGCAATTTAATTAAATTCAATAATTCTTTGCCTCATTTATTTATCTCTTTCTCCTCTATCATGCACTAAGAGGAAGGTGGTATTAGAACACCCAATCTTTTGTTCTATGTAGAAAAAAGGTGATGAATGGGTCAGTATTTGAACACATGTGTTTGCCATGAAAATGTAGGCATTATTTGTAAGGTAACTTTCTCCTTGTGCAGATCTCATGTGGCAGATACCAAGAGATACAGGATTTAGAATAAACCAAATTACGCTGCATGAGAGACTTAGAATTAGATTGTACTTTTTGAGTTGGAGCTTTTGTATTGTGAATTTTTCAACAATGGGTCTACAAGTACAAACTTTAGAAAATAGATAAACAAACAAACAAGTAGATCCTGTTTACACGTACATTTGTGTGTTTGGAATCACCTGCACTTGACAGTGAAGACATAATTAATGCTGTGAGAAAATTCATGTTTAATGCATTTGCACTAATTTTTTAGTCATCTTATTGATGAGTTCATTTTGCATGTCCTTATCTTTTGTTTCTGTAGATATTTTACCATGTAGAAAAGCTCTTTCCAGTTCTTCTGAAAACACTGTCGGACCCATCAGATGAGGTACGTATGATGTGTTCTTATTGACGAGTGCCGTAAGTGAGATATTAGCTGCGGAAAGAATCAGTAGAAGTTTTTAAATACAGGCTTGGTATGCTGGGACAGGCATCTAGGATTACTTATTTTTGCTTGCCACAAATACTTCTGTTATCCCTCTGTTATTCACCTTGAATCACCTAGAATCACCACATTCTTTATATCATGTAATATGACTTTCGCTTGGCATGTATGTTGAAATGCCAAATAAATTATAATAATAGTAATAATGATAATCCCCAATATTCTGTAGTTCATTCTACTACAGCAGATGATTATCACCATTGTAAGGAATATTTTGCAAAGTCAGTTGAGAAGAGCTCATTGTAAAAAATGGTAATAAAAAGATTTTTTAAAATGTTTTAATTAGATATTTTTAACTAATTTTCTAAACAAAGAAATAATTCCTTGCACAATCTTGTAAATCATAGTTTTTGCTACATTGAAATGTTTTGAGTTTGTAGAATAATAATTTGCACATGAGAGAACAGTGATGAAGAAAAATTTGGGGGGAGGAAAACATGATAAAATCTTTCTTGTGCTAACTCTCATTTCTTCTTCAAACTAAGTGGCCCTATTCTTACGTTACTGTCTTGGATTGCTTGTCAGGATTAAGAGATCCACTTTGTTCTTTCCCCTGTCCAGGTTGTTCTGCGTGATCTCGAGAACCTTGCTGAGATCGTGTCATCGTCGGCTGGTCCAATGTTTGTGGCCGACCAGCAGTCGTCCAATCAGCTTATGCCGTCGTCGACGACCGCCGTAGTAAGCCCACGGTCTGTGACCGGCACTAACAAGTACTTCACTGTCTTCATGGTGGAGCTCCTGCAGCTGTTCCGAACCAACCCTCAGCTCTTAGAGGACAGGGGGTCTTACATCATCAGGTTTGTGCAAACCCGAGATGTCTGCTGTGATTTTACATATGCCAGTGGGTGCCGCCATTTATGATACCAGTTCAATTTGACATATTTAGCATCATTGTAATGTTTGCATACGCTCAAACCAGATGTAGATGTTGCAGTAGCTTTTTGTATCTCTAGTAGTTGTAGTAGTAGTAGAATTGGTAGTAGTAGTAGTAGTGGTAGTAATAGTAGTAGTAGTAGTAGTTGTAGTAGTAGTAGAATTGGTAGTAGTAGTAGTAGTGGTAGTAATAGTAGTAGTAGTAGTAGTTGTAGTAATAATAATAATGATAATAATAGTAATAGTAGTAGTAGTAGTAGTTGTAGTAATAATAATAATGATAATAATAGTAATAGTAGTAGTAGCAGTAGTAGTATTAGTAGTAGGGTGGTGGTGGTTGTAGAAACAGAGGTGGTATTACAGTTAGCAGTCACAGATGATTTATTAATAATTTCCTAGTTTGAGGAGATTCCATTCCATAGTAGTAGCAGTGTAGTCATAATGGTAGAATTAGTATTAGTGGTGACGGTAAAAGTAACAGTAGTAGTAATTGTAGGTGAAGTTGTAGTTGTTGTAATGATGCTGACAGTTCTTGTAGCTACAATGGTGAACGAGCATACATGGAGTGGCAGTGGATGTAGAAATCAAAGTGATACACTGAATAGCAGATTGCAGCTCGTTTCAAGAATAGCCCCGATGATAACATGACTACCAGTCAAAATTGAAATCTCCCTCACAGACAGCTGTGTCTCCTGCTGAATGCTGAGCACATCTACCAGGCTCTCTCCAAGATTCTCCTGGAGACACCAGACATGAAGTTTGCCACCACCATGGTACAGACACTCAACACCATCCTCCTCACCTCCACCGAACTCTTTGAGCTGCGCACCAACCTAAAGGAGCTCAAGTCAGAGGTGAGACGCCCTCCTCCGGGCTCTGAATAATAATGTAGAGTTTGGATGAGGGGATGCTGATATGTGTGATGTATGCGGTACATTTATGCCATCATAATTTGTGTCCATGGTAATCCATGGACAAGACTTAAGATTGTCTCTGTGAAGCAGACCTATGAGTTTGATACCCTTCTGCTTGCCAAGTGACTGTAGGGAATGCAGTACCAAGAGTTATGAATCTTGTCACAATTCATCTGAGTTACTTCCCCAGCTCAGCAGGTGGCTTGTGGGCACTACCTTTTATTGGTATTTTATCTTGGTCATCAGGAAAATTCCTCACTATTTCAGAAATACATGCGACTTGAAGTCTGTGGGACTGGCAATTTTCTTTTGTTGTGTAGAAATTTTGTTACAATCAAACAAGTAAAGTATATCAAGATTATATGGATTTTTTTTTTAACCTGAATATTTACTTGAATTTTTACTTCGTTGTGAATTTTTACTCCGTTGTGAAAAAATGTTCTTATAACCTTGCTCGGTATGACGTGAGTGCACTGTATAATTTACAGCACCACCCTTGCATGTGAAACCAGTGACTGTTTCCTGGTTGTCATTTGAGCATAGCACATGTTTGCAAGTCAAGGGAATTGATGGATGTAATGCATTTTGTAAACCTGTGACTTTTCTACCACCACACAGGCAAGTTGCAGTTTGTTCTGCTGTCTCTACAAGTCATGGTGTCACAGTCCCGTGGCCACGGTCTCCCTCTGTCTTCTCACCCAGAACTACAAACATGCCTGTGATCTCATCTACCAGTTGTATCCTTCTGTGCTTTATCATCTTGTCTTATATGATAACAAAGTCTAAGAGTACTTACAAGATTTTGTCCTTGTTTTGTTTTCCACTTACTTTGTCAGTATCAGAATGTTAATATGTGCTCAGTGTTCACGCACTTAGAAAGTCTCATTCAGGTGCTTTCTGGTTCTATAATGATTCACAAATTGATCAATTACTTTGACTGGCCCGGATGCATATAGACATAGATATGTATGAACAAAAACATGCAAGTACACTTTTTTTCCAAATAATGTTTACTTCCAATCAAATAATACAAGAAACATCAGCTCACTTTCATATTTCTGTACAACATAAGATTTTTTTTTTCTCAAAATAACTACAATAATTAATACATTTTCATGTTTCAATATAGCAAATAAAAATGGCGATGGTACATCAATTACCAAAGGAAAAATAATGAAAGTGTGTTATATCTAAAATAAAACCAATCCCAAAAAACAATTCTCCTTAGCTGACCTAAATACCCTTCCTAACCATGTACTACTTTACTATAACTACCCCCACCCCCCCCCCCAAAAAAAAACCCATACATATGTACACTGTATGTGTGTATGTGTGTATGTACACACATATACACAAACGCACATACACACCACCCACACAATCATTATCATCATCACTGCTATTGGTGTGCTGCAGAGATTGAGAAATATGAAAACACATGTCAGAATATACCTTGAAACTATGCACTATGCATATTTCAAGTATCTGTTGACTGAATGATTGAAATGTCATTGTGTCATCAAATGATTTATTTGTAGTTAGTTTTGATGGAGATAAGTGACCAAATTTGAATGTATGAAAGGTTGTGCAATTTTGTTGTCCTGCTATTCCTTGACAATGCTCTCATCAGTGGTGACCTGGAAGTGACTGTAGATTTCCTCACAGAGATAGACAAACTGGTGCAGCTGATTGAATCACCCATTTTTACCTGTACGTGATTGGTAGCCATGCCCCTCATTTCCTAGCCTATAGTCTAGGTGGAAGATGCAGCCATTGTCTCTGCTGTCATGCAGCATATCTCATGAGGCGAGAGTACTGTATAAGCTGTTTTTTTCGCGAGAGTTTAATTTTCCCAAATTTTGTGAATCACAGTTGGAATGCGAATTTAACAACACACAAAACCTTACCATGAACTAATGTAGTAATGCGTGTATGGAGGCCTCCGTGTCAGTTCGCGAAAACGACATCTCAGGAAAATGTTCGTGACCTCCACATTCACGAAAATATCTGTACGCTAAAATAATGGCGTATACATTATTGTCTTTGCAAAGCGAGACTACGAACAGTGAATGTGTGCGAAGCATCCACCACCTCTATCCACTCATCTCGCTGTAGTCATTGTTTTCTAATTTTCAATTTCAAATTGGTGGCAGTTTTTGTACGAAAAACTGCCGATTCATAGTCGATAAAAAGAAAACAACAACTAGAGCAAGAGGAATGGATATTGGCAGTGGATGGTTCTACTGCTCATAGTCTTGCCACATCAGACGTATAGCTTAGCAAAAACAATAATCTCACCGCATCAGACGTTTAGTGTTACAGCAAAGAAAATAGCTGCTTCCTCCGCCTAGATTATAGGCAACTCATTTCCTGGAACTCTCATACATGTAGATTTATTAGTTATGAAATGATGGCGATTCTCCTCAGCAGAAAGTTATTTTAAAGGTACTAGCCCACATTTGCAAACCCACGAAAATCAAAACTGCATAAAACCGGTCCAATATGACTTCAAGTACAAGTTATAACAGTAACATACCTC
This sequence comes from Diadema setosum, assembly GCF_964275005.1. NCBI lineage: Eukaryota > Metazoa > Echinodermata > Echinoidea > Diadematoida > Diadematidae > Diadema > Diadema setosum. The sequence continues at coordinate 39,092,208 of NC_092693.1, read as the reverse complement.
ACCTGTTGCTCTTTGTCTATACCATTCGATAAAAGAGAGAAAATCATCGTTTTAAAATCAATTTTCAAACCGGGTCAACCCGACCCAAAATCGAATTGCGAGCGCGGGCTAGCTACGTGTATCGCATGCATGTAGTACGCGCGTGGACTGGAGCTAGCGAGCGTTTTTATACGCATGCATACAGTGCATTTTCATTTATTTTTATGAAAGTAATGGACTAATTGGAACGAAATTTTGCGCAGGTGTTACTGCAATCATACCCAAACTCCATGCTAACTATGAGACCAATTGCTGCAGGTTTACAAATGTGGGCTAATACCTTTAAAAAGAGATCATTGCACTGGAAGCAGGAGAGCGGTTGACTCTTGAGCAGTGCAGACTAATATTGTAGAAGTGGAAAATTAAGATTAAATCTTATCAAATTGATTTATGATTAAATGATTTAATAACTAGGGGCAAATTATTTGTTTTCATCCTTATTCAATTGTATCTCATTCATGTTGGTTTTACTTTCTTTTTTTTTATTGTACCTTTCTTCACTGATAAGCCAAGGGAAAAATTATGTCTTTCTTAGACATAGAAGAATAACCATTGTGTATGATGTGAAGAACACTTCATTTTACATTTTCTCGCTGGTTCCATAATGGATGAAAACTATGACTCTCTCTCGCCTTCCAACCCAGATCTTCGCCTGCAGCTCCTGGATGCTGATCACAATCCGTACCTCCTCAAGAGTCTCTACGGCCTCCTGATGCTGCTACCACAGAGCACGGCATTCAGCACTCTCCACAATCGGCTGACCTGTGTGCCAAACATGGCCTTCATGGCGGGCTCAGCCACACCCTCCAAGAAACTCTTCCTGCCAGGAAACAAGACCCATGTGGATTCTTCAAGGTGACAAGCTTTGCTAATTTTTCCACAATAAATTACATTCATTACTGGTCAGTTTTGCTCTGTTTGCATTTGTTACGTACTCAAAAAGCTGCATCGCTTCGGTGATCTCTCGAATTTATCCCCAAATTGCCTAATCCTTTGGCTTTATGACAGGTTCAAGTGTGTATGTGTGTGTGACACACAAACACACTGCTGTAGCTTCTGACCATTTGAGCATTGTGAATTTAGGGTTTCTGGGACGAACACTGAACTAGGACTTTCTATAGCTCAGTTGGTAGAGCATCGGGCTAGCATCTGGAGGTCTCGGATTCGAATCCTGATGGAATCCCATTTTCTTTACTCATTTTTCCACTAAGCTTTATGTTTGTTACAGTGTTTGTGCTGGTTCTGTTTGGCTCGTATTTGTTTACTTTGCATGAATGTGTATTGTATGATTTGTGAATGAAAAGCACTTTCAGATGCTGTAGCCACTATTGTCCACAGTTTCATCATGTTTACCATTATTTTCAGTAATTTTCACAATCTGCAACAATTTAACAACTCGACAACTCACCACAGCTGTCCTGAGTGCTGTTAGATTAGTTGCTGCACATGTTGTGTCATGGAATCATCACATATGTTTTACGATATGGGACTGGTGTATGATGATTCCAGTAAACACTTCAAAATTCAACAAAATGATGCGGACATGTTCAAAATGTGCACAGTGACAAGCAGAAGCTTTTTTCCCCCTGCCAGATATTGTGCAATCCCTTCATGTGTCCTGTTATTATTCTTGTCATTTTGTCTCATTTATTTACCATCATGGTTTACCCTCCCTCCCTCACATCTCCCATCTCAGCAAGGGGAATTCCCCTCAAAAGAACATCAACTGGGCGGAGCTGCTGGACCACTTCAACTGCATCCAGTCAGAGCACGGCAAGGCGAAACGGGCGCGGCATGGCCCCCTGGGAAACCAGGAGAATGCGCTGGAGTCATGATGGTGTGGGATGACAGCATCCCATCGGCAAGGAGATGCTCTGGCCTCGTCTGCAGGTGGTGCTGAGGCAGAGACTCCAACTCTCCTGCTTGTGACGGGAGATCTCCCGCCGTAAGCCCATTTTTGCAAAATCTCCCGTTCTCCCATTTGAGATACAGTTTCTCCCGCCGTAGCTCTGAGTCTCCCGCTTGAAATGATTTACTAAGTGTCATCGTATGTTGAAAAATACGCCTTAGATAGCACGAGAGAGCATCTAGAACCCTAGAGTTTCCATTAACACATAAGCACTCCCTAGACCCTGGCCGCAAGGAACTTCGTGCTCCTGATGTCGAGTCTCCCGTTTGCTAGGGGTTTCAGGCGGGAGAATCTCCAGATCAGAAGGTGGTTGGGGTTGAAGTCTCTGCTGAGGGAAGATGGTTCTGTGCCCAAAGAACTTGGCAGCTTGCATTCTCAAGGATTGCATCTTGTATTAAAGAGAAGATACTTCCAGAAAGATTGATGTGATTGTTGAAGAGAGACCAGCTTTTTTGGCAAGTGAGACTGCATGAACAGGTGGACAGCACTCAATTGTGATCCTGTTGTCGTATGGTTCTACATGCTTGTGTGATCATTATGAAATGTTGATCATTGGGATGTGAATTCAGGTTCCAGGCTGCAGTCTCTATTCACGATGTCATCAGAGAAATAGATATTGCAGCAAAGTCTTATTTTGTGCAAAGTCTGAAAGTCTGAAATTTACATTTACATTACAAAACTAAGGAGTTTTATTTCAAAGGATGAAAAACAATGTTTGTGTTAAGGTATAATTGTACTGACAGATTCACAAAGTGTAGCTCTACTACTTACATGTACATGACAAACGAAAAGCAAAGAAATTTTCATTGATATATGTAGAGTTGAGTTAAAGTCACATTTGAAATGATATTGCGAGACATTAAAATTTGTCCTACCGAGAAGTAATGGGATTTTGCTCCTCAGCATAGTATAACAGTTTAGAAAAATGCAAGTTTGTATTTTACTATGCTGACTTGGGGTTGTTTGCATTTAAGAACAAAATATAAATTTCTGCATCCCAAATTTCATTCAGGGTTTTGGTTTGCTGGACAAGTATTTTAGAAGAGATTTTGTACTGTTCTTTGCAGGAAAAAAAAATGCTTCTTAAAAGATATTCTATAGAGTGGTATGTCAAGAATGCATTGCAAATTGGTGTATTTAGAGATTAAGGTTCTATTAAAGACTCCTCATGTGCAATATATGTAGTAAGTAATATTGAATTTACACGGTATGGGTAGCTGTTGTGAAACAACACTGGCCATAATGCTGTTAGTAATTTTGGTAGGTGAGTGGCTATGTCCTTATGGTAGTTCAGCACTGACACCAATATCAAGAACTCTAGCAAGGTTCTGTAGGAATGCTTCATCAACATCTCAGAGATACACTGTCACAATGATTGTACATGACCAGTGTTGATGTTTTCTTCCCATATTTCGTCTTGCCTTCTTGAAGCGAAGTGTTGAATACTGCCAAGTTCATGCATAATACACTTGTGGGTTAAAGAAGGTGTGCGAAGTTATGTTGTCTATTCATTTTATGATATCATTGTTTGCAAATATTTTGGTCTTTGGAACAGGAGCTGTACACTAGTTTACATACAAGTATGCAACTAGAAAGAAACTGTAGATTGGACATTGGGTCAGACAATATATTAAATAGAAATTTTATACCCACAAGAGATTTTCAGTAAAAAAAAAAAAATATCAGATCTGTATGCTGTCTTAACACTTAATCTAAGAGAGCTTTAGTTGTTGAAAAATGCTACTTAAAAAGAAATTGAAGGTACTTTGGTGACTTGTAAATAGCAAAAATGTAGATTTTTTTAAAGATATCAGAGGAGAAAATGTTAACAGTTATTAAACATTGGACTACAATGGACTCCCGTTATAACGACGTCCTCGGGACCTGCAGTTTTCTTTCATTACTGTATTTCAAAATTTTGTTGTAATCAAACAAATAAACAATAAAAAGCAAAGAGCAGAAATGTTTAGGGCCTGAATTTTTTACTTTGTTGTAACAGAAACTTCATTATAACTGTGCTTGTTATAAGGGGAGTGCACTGTATATTAACTGCACCCATGCAAGAACATTCCATTCTCTTTATGCTTAATGCAAACCATGTTTTTTGTGCGTTTTTGTTTTCGTACACAAGTCGATAGATGTAAGTTAAGCCAGATTTTAACAACTCAAGGAACTGTTTTTTTGTTTTGTTTTTGCTTTTGTTCTTTGTTGTTTGTTTGTTTTTTGTTTTGTTTTGTTTTGTTTTGTTTTTGATGAAAGGAAGTAGTCGTGATGTATTGGTTTGGCTATTCCATTTTCAGAGAGTTGTTGCCAGATCAAAGTCTGCTAGAGAGAGAGACACACACACAAACAGGGTGCATGAAAGTTATTGTATTCTGAAACTAAGCATTTATTGCAGTGATTTTAGTGATATGCCACAGAAATATATGTGTAGGTTATTCACATCAATCCTGCTTGATCTGGTTTTGCATTCAGTTTAAAGTTAAAACAGTTTCCATACTCTTGCAGAAACTGTTGATACTATGTACTGTATACGCCATATATTTCGCGAGTCTAAATTTTCGCGAATCGGGAATACCGGACGATTTCGCGAGTGGTTAAAGTCGCGATCGTGGAGTCCTGTACTGAGCAGAGAAGTGTACACGCGCACATCACATTCACATCGGGATCAGAGTCAATATTTTCGTGTGTCTTTAATTTCTCGAATAGCACCCGACTCGCGAAATTCGCGAAAATAAAAACCTCGCAAAATATTCGGCGTATACAGTATTTGCTTTGAAATGGACCCACATACATGTCCATTACAAATAGGTGAAATAAAGCTGTGATAACATAATTTCAGTAAGCTTTTTATTATTTAGTTATTCATTACTCTTATTCTCACAAGGTTTGCTCCATCCATGAGTTGAACACTTGTTCGTGGAGGCCCTGCGCAGAATGGACAATACACACATGTATTCATTAAGCAACAATGAAAATGCAAAATGATAGCCAAAAATATATGGCAACAGTATTGTAATCTGAGAGTCAGATCGTGGTTGCTACGCAATGTTTTATAGTCGATCATCGATAATCAACAAATTAGGCCATAGCAGTATCCATTGATCTTCCACACAATAGTGAACAGATTTGCAGCTTCTCTCTCTCTCCCTTCTCTCAACATAGTCTCATCTCTCCTCAACTTACCTTTCCTTCACAGGATTACTCATCCTTTCTCCATTGATTCCGCATTCCGTAGTCCACCTTGTTCGCCGAATTCGTTCTTCTCTTGGTTTCATGAATCTTCACTTCTCTCTCCTATCTCCATGATTTTCCAACCTTCAACTCCTCCATCTTCCTCTTCCATTTCATCTTTCTCCTCCTAACGATGTCTGAACATCTTACTTGATTCTCACTCTATTCTTCCTTATCACTCTCTCTGTTCCTTTCTCTAACGTCTCCACTTGTGCAACTTCAACTTCCAGCCCATTACTGTCCCCCACTCTTCACTTTTTGCCCTCCTTGCAACCCCCATATATCGCTTCCCTCTTCAATTCTCCTCTTTCTAGGCTCTTCTTCTGCCAAGCCAAATATAAAAGAGCATGTAATACCAAGAGGGATTCAATGTTTATTTGATGAAAATTGGTTTTAAGATGGCCGAGATATCCAAAATAGAACGATCCTAATAAAGTGTGGGACCCACACTTTATTACGATCGTTTTGTTATACTTTGTTTTTGGATGTTTCAGCTATTCCAAACCCGATTTTTATCAAATAAACTTTGAATTCTCTTAAAATGGTATGCTCTGTACTATTTCATATGTGTTTTCTTGGTATCTCGCAATATAGTTAGAGCCCAATTTTCATCTCTACCAATACTGTACCATCCCTTTAAGGACTACTTGGTGTCAAACCTTTCTCCCTCATTTACTTCACCATACAAACCTTCAAGCAACACAGGTTTGCAGCTTGGTGTAAAATGCAATTCCTCGGGAACAATTTATCATCATGTAATATTCTACCTACCCACTACTAACTGTTGAAAAATCGTATTTAAAAAAAAGAAAAATTCAAATCTGTTAAATCAAAGAAAATTTCTACCTGGTTAGGTATATGTGTTAATTCTATTGCATAAGTCCATATTCAGGCAATATACTGGCTGTACCAATATTGCTTATGTAGATGCAAAGCTTGGATGGTGCTGTGAAGAATAAGAACTTCAGATATTTTTATCAAAAAAAAATGCTTTGCAGCTCATTGTACATGCACTTCATCGATTTTGTCAGTTTGTTCCTATTTTATCAGCAACCAATCCTTACCAAGAGTGTCACATGAATTGAAGCTAGCAGATTATTAGAAGTCTGTCTTCCTGTTAATGCCACTTGAATGTTATGTATGAATGCAAACAGTCAGCTATTTTCAGCCCAGTTTTACTAGTTGTCATTGTAAGACTAGACTACTGAAGGTCACACAGAGGTATTAAAGGGGAAATCCAATCCAAATATAAGTAAGTCTGATAGCAAAGAGTAAAATATTACGAGTTCAGTGGTATGAATTTGATCAAAATCAGATGTAAAATAAGGAAGTTAAGACATTTTGAAGTTTCACTATTTTTACAGGAAACCGTTCTTGAACAGTCAATATGAATATACAAATGGCAAAGTGAGCATGTCATCCCTTCACAACTTGCCATATAGTTTGTACTTAAAATTTTGAAATTTACATTTTTCCATTCAAACGCAATTATGCTGGAGGCTCAAATCCTCGTATATCTTACTAATCACTATTCTAATGCTTTTCAACCTGGAAAAAGATCATGTTTCAGACTTCAATGACAAAAACGTTAAATTTTCATCATTTTTTGTACACGATCAATTAAAAATTGTGAGGTTATGACATGGTTAGCTCACTCATTTGCGTATTCATATCCACTGTACAAGAACTGTTTGCAGAAATTGGCAAAACTTCAAAGTGTCATAATCTTCCTTATTTTTCTTCCGATTTCAGTCAAATGTTTACTGTCGAACTTGTAGGATTTTACTCTTTTTTATCAGACTAACTTATGCTTGGGCTGGATTTCTCCTTTAAAGGTGCCAAAAGCTTCGCTAGAGTTATTGGCAAGGTAAGAATTTATACTATGCTAAGTAGGTCACCTTATGTAACATTTTTTTATTAAGTTTCTTAAAGTTTTGTGGAATGATAATGGTTTGCAGTATCCCTAAAACAATGCTATGAAATGTGATATTGTGAATCTTGAAGACTAAATGAAGCAAGCATTTATCAGATGAAGATACATGTATGATTAGCCAACTCATTATTTATTTAATAAAACTGCTATATTAAGAAAGCAATCTAGAAAGTGATGTGCTGAATTTGAATCTGAATGTCTTAAAAGTTGTGTGACTGCAGATGCAAAAATGTGTGGATGACTCAACTGTCAGCTGTTTTGATTTTGAAGGGGTATTACTATAATGAGAATTGAAATGTGTGCCCTATAGCACTCTTTATCCTGCATATAATGAGGGAAAAAAATTGGCTTCATGATATTCTGATGCATAACACTGGCACTGTTCTGACGATTTCAGACTGGTAAAATCACTGTATATATATATATATATATATATATATATATATATATATATATATATATATATATATATATATATATATATATATATATATATATATATATATATATATATATATATATATATATATATATATATATATATATATATATGTGTGTGTGTGTGTGTGTATCGTCTGTTGAGAATGCATGAGAAGCGCGTTAAGTTGTCTCGAACACTGTGTTTAGTGGCAACGTCCTTATCATTTTCAACTAACGATGTATACTGTGTATATATGTTTGAAGTCCAACACGTGGAAAATTCCAAGATGAACATATATATATATGATGCACCACACGTTACCCCGGGGTACCGTAGTACCCCGGGTTACCGCGTTGTGTAGCGCCACCTCACGTCCATTCGAGAACAGTCAGAGAAAAATGCATGCACTGTGTGTGTGTACATAGTCCTTCCCATGCCACTGCATGTTATACTATGCGTGCATGAAAGCTGCGATACCACTAGCGTGTGCTTTAGTGCAGTGCAGTGCAGTGCAGTGGCTAGCGCGCGCTAGCTCCAGCACCAAAATAATTTCCTCTTTTTGGCACCCAGGGTACAACCTTTTTAAAAAAAATAAATAATTCAACAAAATGGCTGATTTTTATTTGGTACCCCGGGATACCATTTATGTCATCATATATAAAATCTGTACGTGTATATCAATAAGTGTAGAATTGTCACAGAGGAACATAAGGGCCAGTGAGGTGAAAGTGTATCAAAATCTGTTGGTTTGATCATATTTATTTAAATGATCGCTCTTAATCCATACAGCAAGAGACTCCCCAGTACAATGTACAGCTCCTACATGTTCTTTTTTTTTTCTTTCATAATCTGAGGACATTTAAAATTAATGCTTTGTCTCACCTATGTCACATTCTCTTGCTGTTGCCCCCCCCCCCCACACACACACACATAAAGGCAGCTTGCAGTTTAAATTAAAATATGGAACAAAAGCATGAACAGGGGATCAGAAATTAGTCCCAAGGGCCTGGAAGAACCTTTTTTTTTTTTTTCTCCATCAGGTTTTGCATCATGGGGTAGTGTGTGCTGTAACATTTGTGTTCAGTGTGTGGAGAGTTTGTGTGTGTGTATGTTTTTCTTTCTTGTTTCAGGTGGTTGCCATACACTGAATTTACATATACTGTACATGTACAAAGTAAACTTTCATTAAATGTAGTTTAGTAAAAAAAAAAAAAACAAAAAAACAAAAACACAATGTCTTGGATTAAATTACAAAGTACATGTTAACAATATTTAACATTTCCATAACAGTTTGTGGTCCCATTTTTACATGAACAAAAAATGCTCGTTTGTACCAGTGGACATGTTGGTGTTTAACCCTATTCTAACTGGGCTATTTTTTAAGTTATTTTTTTAAGTTTTTACTGAGGGGGGGGGGGGGGGTCAATTTGACCCCCCCCCCCCCTTCAGATCTCGGTCGCCGTTCGCGTGATCGCTGCAAAATTTTGTCTGACAATAGAGCCAGATGTCAACTACAAGATTGCATGGTCATACAATAGAAAAATTTTGGTTTTCTATTTTTAGTAAATTAATTATGCAAATTTACGCATGAAATCATATTTTCACCTATAACTCCATTAAAAAGACTGAAGGATTGCTAAATTCTTGTGTCAGAGTTCCTCAAGACACATCAAACAAATTTCTTGTAAAAAAAATAGCACAATCAAAATCAATTTCTTTTTTTTATTGTTTTGTTAATTTCTTATGTATTTTATTGTTTTTTCGACCTTTGATTTTTATTGGGTTTTTTTTTTGCCAAAATTTGTTGCAGGCACTTTTTCAAGCTTATCTGCATTAGAATTGATTTATTTCAATGGTTAAAAGTTGAAACAATCTATTTTACAGCAATTTAACAAAAAAAAAAACACAATTTGCATTGGATTTGCACACGATATCATAAAACTGAGCTGTTTTTGGGTTGATATGCATATGCAAAACATTACGTAACTTCAGAACGGTGTACCCGGACGTCGCAAATTTGGTCTCAAAATATGCGGGAGATTTAAATGAAAAAACTCATGAAACGACGCGGCAAAATCTTTGCGCGTTGCAGAATCATGGCGCGAAATGTCGAGGGGGGGGTCAATTTGACCCCCCCCCCCCCCCCCAGTTGGAATAGGGATAACGCTCACTGAGGTATGTGATGTTCCTGGTCAAAACAAAACAAACAACAACAAATATTTATGAATTGGTTCTCATACAACCTGCACATACACCTGATAATGACAGAGTATACATTTAAAAGCCTGATATTTAGTTAGCAATAAGCCAGTTCACAGGTAGCTCATGGGCACATTGGTACAAATGACCTTTCTTTTTTCTCAATTGGTTTGGCACTGCACTTGTTTTTAAAGCAGCATGATGCATAAGCATGCCCACAATTTATGGAATTCACGTTCAAACAAAGAATGAACCTATGCAGAGCAGGTGAAAAGAATGGTCTGCCAATTGACACTTTGGCAGGCATTCATTTTATTGTTTTGTGTTGAATGCATAATATAGACTTTTTCTACCAACATTGCTAAATGCCAGGCTTGCTGTCGGGTGGATGTGATAGCAAGCACCATTTATAGGGGTTACATGAATAATCATTACATTAGGGATGCTTATCTCAGTGAATTAAAAAAACAACATGCCTGATTGTACAAATGACCTTTTTCTGCTCATGAGCAAAGTGAAACTGTAAACTGGCTTAAATACATGTATACAGAGAAATTTGTTAATGCATTCAACGCACAAGAATGAAATGTATGCTTCCCCAAGTTTTAATTGACTGACCATTCGGGCAAAGTTGTGCATTATGTTCTTTGGAAACAGTGAAGTGCCCAACTAAACAAGGAGAAAAATAAAAGTCATAAAGAATACATGCATCTTGGACCAACTTGCACATAAACCTACATGTAATTACAAACTGGTTCTCTGTTTCACTCGTCTCCTACAGAGAAAGAAAAGTGATTTGCACAGATGTTTTACACAAGTTTTTCAATCACAAATACATTGTACATTCCATTCTCTATGCAAAAAGAAAACACACACACAAACACACAGTTAAAATGTCAGTATAATTTGTACATCCACCTGTACAAAATTAGCCAGACACCTTTTTTTGTTAATGAAACTAGTATATAAGTTATAACTTTATTACTCTTTTCTTTGGTGCATATACAATGTGGTTATAGATTTAAGAACTTCAGAACTGCTGTACAACAAGAGAAAATCACAGCACAAAGTCAGTTTTTAAACAAAGTCATGAAATGAATAAATGTACAGTGTATTTATAAATTTATAAATGCAGCAAGAAACAGTACCGACTGCAGAGAATACTGGCATGGATGACTTTAACTTCTTACAGTTCTACAAAAGTACTTTCTTATTCCCCCCCCCCCCATACCTTTCAAATGGTGGATGTCTACACATGTACAACACAAACATGAATTTTGGCAGAAATAGAGTTTCTAGAATGCATAATGACAGGGTTATTTTATGATTGGAAAAAAAACAAGGAAAAGTAGAAATTACGCGGTGCGTAATATATGTCCCCGCCGGAAGTAGCATTTTGTAGCAAAATGTGCAATAACGGGTTAGAAATGGCGAAGGAGAAGCATTTTATAGCCAATGTACAATACAGGTCAAAAATCAAGGTCAAAGGTCAAAGAAGGCAAAGGTCAAAATTCTGTGTAAAGTTTTGAAGCCCTCACCTAGTGCCATCACATAAAGCAAACGGAATCGAAATCGGGTTAGAAATGGCGAAGGAGTAGCATTTTGTAGCCAATGTACAATACAGGTCAAAAATCAAGGTCAAAGGTCAAAGAAGGCAAAGGTCAAAATTCTGTGTAGAAGTTTTGAAGCCCTCACCTAGTGCCATCACATAAAGCAAACGGAATCGAAATCAGGTTAGAAATGGCGAAGGAGTAGCATTTTGTAGCAAAATGTACAATATAGGTCAAAAATCAAGGTCAAAGGTCAAAGAAGGCAAAGGTCAAAATTCTGTGTAGAAGTTTTGAAGCCCTCACCTAGTGCCATCATATAAAGCAAACGGAATCGAAATCGGGTTAGAAATGGCGAAGGAGTAGCATTTTGTAGCAAAATGTACAATATAGGTCAAAGGTCAAGGTCAAAGGTCACGACTGAAATTCTGTGTAGAAGTTTCAAAGCTCCCTTGTAGTGCTATCATATAAAGCAAACAGAATCAAAATTGGCTCATAAATGACAGAGAAGTAGCAAATTGAAGATTTTGATCACACACGGACGCACACACGGACACACGGACGGACACACGGACGGACACACGGACACACACACGTACGGAGCCCGTTTCATAGTCCCCTGCTCGAACTCGTTCGGCGGGGACAAAAAACACTTGTAACTGTTACACAGTCAACCTTGCTTAAGTCAACCTCATATAAGTCAAATAATCACCTAGTCGAAGGTCTTTTTCAAGTCCTCATCTCTTTATTTCTGTTGATTTTAATCCCTCATAAATCAAATTTTCTCTAAGTCAAAGATATTTCTTCAGTCTAAATAGATTCGACTGAGGCAAGGTTGACTGTACTTCTGAATACATGTGCTGCCAGAAAAAGTTTATATGCTTGCAATATAATACTCGTACACACTTTGAACATCAAGAAGTTCTGCCAGGATACCTTTTGCTTGCACTACTCACAAGTGAACACATCAAAAAGTTTTGAAGTGTGAATTCTGTTGCATAAAATCTAGCAGGTTTGTTTTCTTTTGTTTTGTTCACAAAGGCTCAAACTATCTGTAAATGCCTAATTTGCATCGTACTTCCCTACATGTTGGCTATCATTTCTTCACATGCCTAACTGTCAAGCTTCTGTAAGCTGCAAACTGGCACAGGAAGCTAAAATGGGCAGATAACATCATTTTTGTAAACTAATGTCAGACTTTAAGACAAGCATAATTATATTATGGCATTCTACAAGTGAACAAAACATGCTTTTAAGGGTTTAACACATACCATAGCATTTGCATGTGAGAATGACCCTCGTCAAGAAATACAAGCCAATGAATAATGGGAAATATGGACAAAAGCTTGGACTATATCAAGGAAATCAACCCAGGAACTCCACAAAACTTATCATGTTGGCAACTGTAAGAGAATGCTCTCCTCCTTCAACAACTTATTGCTATACAGTAAAATAGCCCCCGAAACATTTATTAACCAAGTCTTAATTTGTACAACAGATCTACACATCAGTTGTTTGTTCTTCAATTTTTAGGATAGGGATGTGAGGTGCATGTGCACCTACATATGTTTTGATGGCTGTCCTGAAAATGTTTCTTTAATTTGAAAATGTGAACAGCAGTTCTTAGACGACATTACAGTCAAATGTCACCAACATCAGACCTATATTTCCACCTGGCACAAAACTGAACAATAAACATTAGAATCACTGACGTTTTCCTAAACTGCTGTCTTGATCAATTGTTAGACCTCCACTTACTGTAAAAGTGGATATTTTTGCATAATTTTTGTGCTCGGCCGGGTAAGATGAATGTCGGAATCAGGACATTAATTATTGGAACATATGGCATGCAAAAACATATGCATACTTTTACAGTATTTTCATGCTAGCTTCCCGTTGCACGAAACGCACAAAAATTACCACTTTTACAGTATCTTTCATCTCGACTCCTTTTCAACAGACAAGTACATGTATGTAATCTATGTACATTGTACAAAGCTTTTGCTTTGGGGCATTCTTGGTTGACAAGACATCACACAAAATCTAATGACATTGGTAGAGAACTTTGTAAATGTCACAAAAAAGTCCATTACATTGGTAAATACTCGTAGGGTTGTTGGATGTGAAAAGAATAAAAATTCTCAAGGACTTTCTGTTTTTTTCACACCATGACCATCTGGTATATGTAGCAGCCTATACACAGCCAGTCATGTATAAATAGGTGAACATTCCTCATGTCCATGCAAAATTTCCTCACATATGAATTGTGCACATATTCTGCAAACATAGACAAAATCAAAATCATGAATAAAAAATCTAGCTTCAGAAATGTAACTCTAAAAGTTGTTCTGTCATGTATTGACTTCACTTTCATGCTGCATGTGTTATTTGTAATAAAGGAGGAAGTGGAATATCCTTTTCTTTTTCTCGCAGTTTTCCAACACTGCTCCTGGGACTAAAGTTGAAGCTCTGGCGTTATGGTTACACCTTGTACCCATGATGCACTAGAGAAAAAAAAACCAAACCAAACTAAACAAAACAAAACCATTTCTTGAATGGTTTTGTTTTAACCCGTTGAGGACAGACTGATTGTGCTACAACACACATTTTTCCCATAGACCCCTGCCTGAGTATACTCGGGACTCGTCTTCAATGGGTTAAAAGAAAGTAATGAGTATCAAGGCATTCACGGCATGCTACAATATCATATGAAGACTTATGGAACCTTCCAGGTTAGTCATAGCCCCAGTGAGTGTAGGAGTGACACAAAAAAGGCATACAAGTCAATTTACATGCGCATGTACAACCAAGTAAGCAATCAAAGTCGCCATATAATTTGGAGAAATGGTCAGTAACTTCAACATTCTTTTAAACATTTTGACAAAAGATGACATATGACAATGACACAAAGGAAAAGAGAGTAAACACATAAAACCAAGAGTCAATATCACTTTGAGACAATGATTACATTCAGTATTACATTACTCTGTTCCACATAAATGCACTGATACATTTGTCGGGGAATTTTACATTTATGGTCCGTGACAATTTTTATGCAAGTTGTAGTTTTCACTGCTCTACATACAAATGTAGTAGATTGTGTATGAGGATTAAATTGACATCACAACACCAAAAATGGACAGATATTTCAAATTGTGTGCTGTCAAAAAAGATGACTAGGATTTAAATGACACCTGAAAATAAAAAATTGAAAAAAAAAAGAGATGGGAGGTGAGAAAATAAAGACCTGGCAAAAAAAAAAAAAAACCAACCCAAAATAATAATACAATAAAATAATAACAACTGAAAACCGTTGTTGCAAACATGGCACTCTACATTCATGGAATATGGTGCATTCATTGAAGGATGTAACGGCATCTTGTGAAATTATGTGATACCAAGTTTGCAAAATAACAAACATATAAGTGGCTGGTTTTGCTCTAGTGTCACAAACTTTATGCATAGACTCATTCTACCTTCAACAAATAATGACAACATACTGTAAAAGTGGATATTTTCGCGCGACTAATTTTTCGCGCTCTGTGGGGTAAGAAGAATTTCGCGCGTTTTTAATTCCGCGGAATCAAGACATCAACTACTGGAGCATATGGCAAGCAAAAATATTCATGTGCTTTTATTTTCGCGCTAGTTTCGGTTTGCGCGAAATGCGCGAAAATTTCAAGCAGTATGCTACCTCCGTTGTGGCAGTGGCATATGAAACACAAATTATCAAACTCAGAGCCAAAGTTTAACACACACTATAGAGATATAAATTGTATGACAAGGTACATGTATTATGGTGTGCCAGCGTACAGCAAACACATGTTAAACAATCAACATAGGAGTTTACTGCAATGACCTGCCACCCATACTGTGTGGTAATCCTTTGACTTTGGGCATTTTATGTTGTAAATCATTATACAACTGTACGTAGATATATTAATCACCTCTATTTCCAAACTCGGAAATCATTCTGCCATTGACACAGGGCTAGCATTACAGTTAAATTCAGTGAATGATGCATATGATTTGAATACCATCAAGAAACTACTAGTCTTCATTCAAGGTACTAGACAGTCAGTCAGCTCACAATGGCAGCACTGGTGTGAGGGATTTGGAAGGAAAATGTTAACCACTCCCAAACGTTCACCGCCAAAAGATCACAATGTGGGAGCCACACAGAAACGTCAACTTCGCGCAGCTTATATCCAGTGTAACAAGGGAAATTCCTACTTATACAGGAATTGAGCCATGTTTCAAGAATCAGATAGAGATTTTACAGAACTTCAACAAGGCTAAATATTGACCTGCAGGATGTCAACACATCCAACAAGTTGGAGTTTAGAATCATATTCTACTTCACATTCAGGGCACACACAAAATATGGATTTAAAAAAATAACAGAAGAAATGAGAGTCCATTTTATCAATTTGAGATAATTTACATTACACCTGCTGAAAAGAAAGAAAGTAATAAAAATATATATGTGATAATTTTAACATAATTTTAATATCTTCAAGGAAATATCCCATGAAACGTAATGTGTGCACTATCAAGGAAGAGATTTCATTTTTCTGTATTTGATAATGATCTTATTATGAAAGAATGAAAAATTATCTGTTTTTGCATTCTAACTCTTTAAATATATTTGATAATGTAAAATTGCCATACAGTGTATTTTAATTTCCCCCTAAGTTAATTTTACTTATAAAATCACATGGTAACTTACATATATGTCAACTGAGTTACCAGCACTCTCTCTTCCAATTCTATAGGCACTATGGAATATGCACATATTTACAGTCCACGTGTAGACACATTTCTAAACTTACGTGCAAACTCGTGCAATTGATATTACGACCATGAGAAATTGAGTGACCTTACACACAAAAAAAAATGTCACTTCTTGAAGCCAAGAATTGTACAGTGTTGTAATCAAAGGAAATGATTTAGCTGTGAGCATAATCTATTCCACTACAAGTATGAAGCCCTTATGATATCTATGCTTGATTCAGGGAAACATGTGGACAGACTCTTAATGACTGAGACAAAATCATGTCATGCGGCAGTGATATTATCCAAACAAGACAAACTACATTATTGTTAACAAGGCAGCCATAATCTTGGGAATAAGTCACACAAGGCTTCCCATGCAGTAGGTTGAGAAACCATTAGTGAATGCCAGTTACATTTTAAAGACAAAGTTATTGTTCTACAATCAAACCATCCTAACGTTATGACCACACACTGTTTTCAAGACATCCATGAACCATAGCTACTACTGTCTATACCATTATTGCTGCATATCACAAGTATCTTTTTATTGCATAGTTACCATATTTTGTCATTTAATTCATATTAGGTGTATGATTAATAATTCAACCATATTACAAGGGGACAAATATCTTTAAGATTGAGATATTTTGAAAAGCCACACACATATATTGCTCATATGGTATGGTGCCAGCAAAAAAAGAAAAAGAATAAAAGTAAGGAATATTGAAGAAATAAAAGGGAACTAGAAAAAGTTACTTCTGGCAACAGAATAAGAAAAGAATATAATGCAGTCAAAAAGACAGAGATCATATACTGTAAAAGTGGATATTTTCGCGCGACTAATTTTTCGCGCTAGGCCGGGTGAGAAGAGTTTCGCGTGTTTTTAATTCCGCAGAATCAAGACATCACGCACAGGAACGTATGGCAAGCAGAAATATTCGCGTGTTTTTATTTTCGCGCTAGTTTCTGGTTGCGCGAAATGCGCGAAAATTTAAACACCGCGAAAATTTCCACTTTTACAGTATGTGACCGTGCATCACAAAACAAACAAAAAGTCACACCCCTTGATTTTACACGACTAAAAAAAGGTGAAATGGGTCAACCGAGTCAATCTTGAGTTTTTCATATTTTCTGAAAGAGCTATCCTTCTACATTATTCTTTAGTTTGGGATCATAACATGAATGGGAAAGTGTGTTTTCAGCAGTTTTTCTACAACACTTTTTGGGGGTAGAATAGAATGATCAGGTATGTCTCAGAGTCCCCTTTTCATTTCTTGAAATCCTTTACACACTCTTCACTTTCAAGTCTAATAGCTTTTGAAAGGATAACCCTACTGCTTTGAAAGTTGGCATTAATCATGGACAGAATGTGTTAATAAAACATATTTAATTTCAGCTTAATCTGATAATTCCTTCATTGTTGTTGCTCCAGTGGTTTACTTCCTGTGTTTTGTCCCTTTGATTGCATGGCTAGCACGGCTTGGTAAAGATTAAGCGCTTGAATAAACCCTGTACTTCAGAGCCTCTTTTCTCAGTTCACACTTTTCCAGAGTGTGTGCTTTCTTTCCAGTATTAAGATAGGTTAGAGGAGTCCATTTGAATTGAGTTATACATCATTTTAAAGCTTAGAGTCTGCTCTTTAAGAATCTGCCCTTAATTGAAAATCCATGTCTGGCAACTTTTTCTTGGTTTTGTGATGCAGGGTCACATATACAAGGCAAAAATTGGCTAAGATTGAAACTATGTTCGAAGAATATTTGGCAATAAGGAATTGACTTTCCAGTTTCTAGACCATGCTTACATGACGCAGACCTATAAATCTATGGCCTGCTGATATCTGGTAAATCATTGCTCTGTAAGCAAATCATACCTCTGTTCTTTGTCCAAGACCTATTTCATATGTGTGGTTGTGTAGAATTTCAAAGCAAGACAACAGTTATGCCTATATGATGTCATCCAGTTCAAAGTCCCTGTCTTTTTAATCCTATAGTCCCCCTGCAGAGGAAAAGAGCCCTAAACACATAATGGTTAACAGAACGAACTATCAGTGTCTTGTTGAGATTTAGGGAGGAACTGATCGGAATGGGTCATCTTTGTCCATGTGCTCCTCCTTGTAGTGCTGGTTGACTGCACAACGAGAGTCACTGTGAAAACTGCAGAGTTGGCACTTGAGGGGCTCAGACTCCTTCTTTTGGTGTCGACGCATCTTGCGTGGCTCCGCCGTGTGATAGTCACAGAACCAGCAGCACAGAACGGTGCGCCCCGACTCGCGCAAGACCTGGCGGCTACACTGAAGCACTGTGTCACCACATTTCACAATCTGATCCCCAGCCACCTGAGAGGGAGTGGTAGCTGCACTGCTAGATGGTGCCGTCTGAGCATTGCTGGTGTCCGGTGCAACCAGCTCCAGTGGCAGGTACTTGTCACTCGTGTTGCCGATGATCGCTCGGCTGGTCACAACAGTTGATGTTGTTGCTGTCATGGAAGTGGAAACAGTTGTTGCAGATGGCATGTCTGTGGCTGAGCTGATGGCTGGTGGAGCACTACTTTGTCTGCTGGATAGAGGTTGTTCCGGGAGTCTGGGAGTTGGCCGAGGTTGACTGGGTTGAGCAAGCCCAGTCATAGGGCCGGTCATAGGGGTACTGAAAGACAATGTGGTTGATGTGTGTGGGATGCAGGATGATGAGACAGAGGAAAAGCTGCCCATGGGATGGTGGGTCAGAGAGTGCTCACATGGCAGGGCACTTGAATACCTGTGGGCACCTGCAAGTGCTGCACTATGGCGTCTGGCACTGTGAGCCAACAGGCGCTGTAAGTTCTGCTCAAACAATGAGTTCTGTTCCCTGTTGGCCAGGATGCTGCTGTGTTGCAGTGAGCCGAGAGGCCGAGGCACCCGACTGCTGCTAGAACTTACTACATCAGCTGTATGATGAGATGACTGCCCAACTTGAGGCATCCTCAGTGGTGCTGTGGGTATTGAATTTTCATAGTGTGGTGATGGGTGAGGGAGATGGTTCCTGGCGTAGTTGTCAAGGTGATCAGTAGAAGGGAAGTTGCGATGGAGGGGTGCAGGGTGAAAGTTGTTATTCACACCAGGAGAGAGTCTGTGCAAAGATGAAGGAAACCTTGGACTGTACAACACACTGTCATGGACATGAAGCTGGCCGTATGAGTGAGGTGAGAGCAGAGGAATCTCAGAGTTTGGAGCTGGACTGGGAGGCATGTACAGAGGACGGTGGAGAGTACTGTAATGAGATGGAAGATACATACGATGTCTGTCATGTGATGCAGGGGTGATGGGATGGTGAACAGGAGATGTTGGAGCAGATATCATTGCAGGTGCCTGAGTACTCTGTCCCATAGCACTGTGACTCGAGAAATTTCCTGGTATAGGAACACCATGGATTCCTCCCACTTGGAGCCCAGGAACTGGTGCAGAATTTCCAAACATAATAGGAGGAACCAACGGGTACGGCACTTTCGGTCCTGGCTCATTTGTTGGGGCGCTGAAATTCATAGGATTCGGATGATTACCTGCAGTCACACTTTTCTCACTTGCTACTGGAAAGACAGGTACCTGAGCTGCATGAGAAGTGGAGATAATATTTGTATTTCCTGCTCTCGTATGCGGAGGATGGGTAGGTGGAACAGCTGGATGTCCTGTCCTCATGCTCACTTGAAATTGTTCACCTATGTCCGATCTAGCTGTCAGATTACTCTGGAGTGGGACAGACTGCACAGTAGATGACGCTATCAGTGTATCACTCGTATTATTGCCGTCAGAAGGCGTAGGTCTCTCTGGTTGCTGCCTCATCTGTGCAGTGGCTGATGGGCGTGTGACATGGTGCTGGTCGACACTGCTGGCAAATGGTGGATGGTGGGGCCGCACCTGTGCATTTCCAGTCCATTGGGGTTGCCAGACGGGATGTACGTCTGAGGATGATGGCATTCTTGTGGCATTCATCTGCAATTGGGGCCTCTGAGTTGCTGTATGGAAGGTGCTACTGCTGAAGGCGGTTGACACAGGATGGTTCTGAGTACTGGTTATATTCTGCCTATCACTTCCCGGATTGATAATCTGTGTAGAGACAGCAGGACCATTCTGCATGAGATTTTGTTGATTTTCACCAGCCCTTTGGGAGTGATTCCTTACTTCCATGTTGGGGGCTCGATTTTCAGGATAGTGTGACTGTTCATTTTGACTCCGAACTCCACCCGGAATCCTTGACACATTTGTGGCAACGCTATCCCTGGGAACTGGTTGGTTGCTATTTACAGCTTTACCACTGCTGCTGGGTGGCACATTCAGGTGTTCTGTTCTGCAAGTATTTGGAAAGCGAATGTTAGTAATCCCACCTTGTCCTACATTCACACTTGGTGACCTTAATGTATGCGATGATGCAGATCGTTGCTGTCTCTGTATTTCATGCCCAGCTTGAGAACTTGAGGAATAGGTTGTGGCCGTGTGAATGCCATGGTGTGAATTTCTTGCATGGTTGTGTGGTGAAGTTATACTCTGAAGTTTCTGGCCAGCATTACAAGATGCCATATTATTCTGAGTTGGGAATGAAGTGATTTGAGGATTTCCTTGTGTACTTGTGCTATGACCCTGGAATGCTGCATTCACCTGTGGTACACAGTTGTTACTTGTAGACACAGTACACGGGGACTGCACACTCGCCTGACTGGGGACAGAAACAAGGCCGGTCTGTTGCTGTCTGCTGCTTGCAACATTACCCCCACTCCACTGATTGCGCACTTCTGCACCAGAAACTTGATTTGTTTGACACTGAGTTGATGAACCTGTATGATTGCGAGTAGAAGTGGCTGTGGCCTGATTGGTCATTGAAAGCATTGACACTGTAGAAGATTCAACATTAGTTGTGGAGCTGCCATGTGTAGTACATGTAACCCTGACAGTTTCTGATACTTGTGTTTGTGACCCGCCTGTTGTAGTGGTCACTGTACCAGCTGCACTTCGAGGCAAAGGTGTGACAATTGCTGTAACAGCTCGTCGTGTTGGACTGTCTGACAGAGTAGTGGTGGTAGAAACAGGCATGCCAACATCACTCATACCGAGGACTGCACTCACATTGTCATCAGACCCTAAAAGGCTTCCTGATGACTGGTCCATCTCTACACTGAAGGTATGCATTTCATCCATACTGTACAGACTGGAATCATCCAAACGTGCAGAATTTCTGTTTGGAGTACTACAAGACAAGGGCATGTTCTGGGATTGATGGGAAGGCAATCTGCTTCCAGGGGTACCTTGGATACCTCTGAATTGATTGACATGGCTAAAATTCCATTGTGGATGACTAATAGATTCTACCAAAGCAGCAGTGGATGAAGGAAGGCTCCTGTGAACAATACTGCTGGTGACCACTGGAACATTAGAAGCAGAACTGGTTTGTGAGGGGTTATTTGATCCAGATACTGAAGACATCGGAGTTGCTTTTGTCACTGTAACACCAGAACTGCTTTGAGGAATCATAGGTTGGACAAATGGCTGTAGAGTGCTTGTGATCAATGAAGTTACACTAGAATCAGTTCTGTTAGGCTGTGGGTGATCACTCGATATTCCATCAGAGTTTTGCCTCACTTGTAGATTGGCAGTAGGAGTACAAGGTACCTGCAGACTAGTACTGGATGGATGCTGTAGATTGTTATGGTGTGAACTTGATGTTAAGATTGTGCTGGAACAAGATGAAGTTGGTTGATTCAGATATGTTTTCTGAGTAGAAAAATCATGATGTGGTGGTCTGTGCACTACAGCAGTGCTCGAGACAGAAGGTGTAGTAAGTCCACCCTTCCCTGGTGCAGAAACTTCCTGAGTTGTACATCGAGTGTTTCCTGTTATGGGAATTTGCCTTTCTACAGAAACAGGAGGTGGTCTCTTTTCAGCTGGTGGAATTTGCGCTTGTTGTGTCCTGCTAGCTTCCAATGTTGACAAAGTAGTACATGGGGTCACATTAATGCTTTGTATCATCTGCACTCCATTCTGATTGGTCTGCAAAGGTGTTGCACATGCCTCTTTTGGAATGTCACTAGGGGCATGAGATTCTCTACTTATGTCTTTAATACCATCCACAGAAGATGCATCTTGACTTGCTTCCTGTGTAGTACTGGTAGCTTCACCTGTAGAAACTGGTAATTCAAAAGTTATGCCATGGTTTGCCATGAAGTCCCCACTGACACCACGTAAGATGTCCTTGAACAGGGAACCATTCTTGATCATGCTATACTTGTATCTGCACGGTTTCGTTTTGGTTCCTGTGGATGGTGATTTATCTTGCTTAGAAGCCCCTAATGAGCTGTCCTTTTTACTTGCGTGCGCACCAGTAATGTTGACAACCGATGACCCTTTGGTCTTTTGTGAGTCTGCTGTGACAGTCACAGGGCTCCTGGAGGCACTCGAAGTCTCCGGCTGATTGACACTGACGACAACTGGCACCATGACGGGAATGGGGATGGGGACTTGCAGTGGGATGTAGGAACCATCTTTGCCTGGCACCACAGGCACTGGTATCGGCATTATCATGGGTCCTCCACACATCAGTGGCAGGGAACCACTGGGCCTCATGACATACAAGTTGTTGGCATCCAGCTTCGGTGAGGGAAGAACTGTGACTTCCTTTCCCCCAGCAACATCATTCTTGACTGGAAGAGCTGCAGAGAGTACTGACTGATGCTGGTCCTTTCTGATCACAGGTTTGGGAGCAATTGGTTTGAATTTCTTGCGACATAGATCTTCCATCGATGTATCTGGAGTGTCTCCATCATCCACGGACCTCTTGCATGCTGGAACTGCCAGTTTTTTCTTCTTTGGTGACTCCATTGCACTTCCCAGGCAATCACCTACAGAAAAAGAATAACAAAGTAAAGCAAAGACTCCAAGGTTAAACAGAATAGTCAAGATAGGATCAAACAAACAGAAAGGTTGAGTTATCTTTACAATCAGACCTTAAAATTGGAATCATTTATGGAAATTCAAGGTTTTACAAGTTAATACAAAATGTTGATATTAGTAGGTTTCACAAGTTAATACAAAATGTTGATATTAGTAGCAACATATAACACATCAGATAAAGTGATTATGTCGTGGTATCACCGGTTTCCCATTGACCTACATAAACACATATCTACTCCAAATTCATTTTTTAACCTGGTAATGAGGATTTTTAGGGGGAGACAGTTCTTAGTAGCTCTTATGATATCTACATGTACCAAAACACAATGTTTTGGTATTTTGTTAACCAACAAATAGGAGAGTTCTGATTTGATGATATCACCACTTCAGCCACTTTGCACATACATTGTAGTTATGGCCAGTTTTACTACTGTCTTTAATAAGCCAAATATTTTGCGAGGTTTTTATTTTCGCGAATTTCGCGAGCCAGATGCTATTCACAAATTTGAAGGCACGCAAAAATATTAACTCTGATCCCTGTCTGATTGTAACATGCACATGACATTTCTCCGTTTGACCAGTACTGCACTCCACGATCAAGAATTTAACCACTCGCTAAATCGTTGTGAAGTCCTGATTCGCAAAAATTTGGACTCACTAAATATATGGCGTATACAGGATTTCATGAAAACTTGTAAACATTGAAAATTCCATAAATTTCTTATTTGAAGTCTGGTTTTGAAGTTTTACCCTTCTTCTCATTTGATTTAATTATTATTAAAGTTGACTTGCACATGGTATGGGATTGCATTCCGTTTATATAATCGAGTGTTGGATATGCGAGGATTAATTCTCCCTATCACATATTCATCGCTAGTGATCAGGTGATGCAGATGAATAAGGTGATCTTATGCACTCACACACAACATGGAGAGGTTGTTCACTTGTGCACTTCTGGTAATGCAGAATTACTGTGCATCTAGCACAGGCAAAGCATACCACGGTATATGCCATGATTGCATCAAATTTTCCCCTTTTTATCATGACTAAAATATTGTTACTTCACAATAAAAATGCAATTTCATAGCTCATAACTCAATATTTCTCTAAATACCAAAATGTAACCTTTTGCTAAGAAATGATAATTCACAACATTTATATGGCGCATTATCACATGAAATGTCTCTAAGAATCTACAAAACTATGGTAGTTTGGAGATCTAAAGAGAAAGTACTCCATGTTTTTTGTATACAATAGAATAGAGCTCAACACAGCTTGGCAACACAAATTACAAAAATTAGATAGCACCACTGCAACTTGAGATTTTATAGAACATATAAATGCCTCAAAAAAATTAAATTTTAGGGGATAAGTACACAAAAATAATTGAGCAAAGACTGATGGCATATTGGGACATGACTTTTGAAAACACTGTTGAAAAAACTGAAGCTATTAATTTGGATTGACTGGCAAGCATCAAAAATAAAATCACATCACAGAATGACATGATGGATTCCTAAATTAAGACACTGTTGCAATAATATCCTCCAAGAATCGTTTTCCTTCTGATATATACTGATCTTCAAATGTTAATATAACATTTATAACATATACAGTATAACACTATATTTTCCAGTGGACAAGAAAAAGGGACATTTTCATTGAAGTGATACTAGTTATATCAACATTCTTAACCTGTTGAGGACGAGTCCCGAGTATACCAGGGCAAGTGTCTATGGGAAATGCATGTTGTAGCAAAATTAGTCCGTCCTCAATGGGTTACGTTTGAAAAATAAAACTTGATAAAATGAACTGGGGTGTATATGCACCCTAGTATAAAATGAATTCAAGCAAATAGGGGAAAACTGACCAGAAATATATGATTAAATATTTCATTCACCCTAATTTATCACAAAAGCAGCAAGGTTGATACTGCACTGGGGGAAAATGCCATCATGTGTTGTCCTTTAAATAACAGATCAAAGTGTGGTAGTGTAAATTGTCAGACTCCTGGATCACAGTGCATTTTTGTACTGGTATAACACAAGTGTTGAAGACAGCAGTAAACACTTTTAATAAAAATTAAAATTGATCATTGCATTAGAATATGGGATGATTATGCCACTGAAATTTCAATTGCAGTTCACCATGACAAAAAGACTTAACTGGACATCAAGAATATGATTATGATCCAATAGCCCGACCAGACAAGCTGAGCTTTGCACTGCATCTGACAAGTACCCATACACTTTCATAGAGATACCCCTGCCTACTTGTAGGAAACAGCTACAAAACATTAAAACAAAAGATTCTACTTTGTACCATTGTACTTCAAATTTTGTTTTACTCACATGAAATCTATTGCTTGGACTTATGAATTTGGTATTACAATCGCAATCCAAAGCGAGGCATCATGCAATGTTCATTGGACAAAATATGCATATTTGACTGCAAAACCTGTCCATCCCTGCATGAATTTAAAATGCTTTGTACCAAGCTGTGCACAGTGTGTGCTTCACTTTGGATTGTCTGCTATTTTATAGTGCTACTGCGGTTGTTTCAGTGTGCGCACTGCTTGAGTGTATCGCCACACGATCACGACCAACACTCCCCAGCAAAGCATGACCTAAACGAGCAGCCATGACCATCCGGTCACTACGGGTAACTCTGCCTTTACCCAAGCAAATACTCAAGTAACCATGCGGAGAGAAGTACCTATATTAAATAGACTGCATATACTGCCACGATCATGACAATTCCACAAGGTTTCTAGTATTTCTACTTTCTTTGTACGAGAGGAAAGTTTATTTCATGCCATCATTCATGGTCTATAAACTTTTAGATAGAAGCCTCAAAATTCCTTTTCAACACAAGGGTGTTTACAAGCTCTTCATGAGAGGTATGCCCTGCAATCTAGTTTAGACACCTAGTCTAGTCAAAAGCATTACCAAATAAATATTGTCTTTTGGTGGCATGTTAAACGTAAAAAACAACTCTTCGTGTATTACCAACCAACAATCTAATTGCATGTATGGGACTAGCTACATCATATGGATAGCCGAATAACTCGCTCAATCGCTCGTGTCAGTACGTCTACGGGGAGTCAAAATTATTCTATACTAGACCAGATGTGTAGCCGTCTTTGATTGTCGGGGGAAAAGGGGGGAGTTCAAATCTTGCTTCATAGAAATCAAGTGTTTGGTTCTTACCATAATGACGATTTCAGAAATCTATACGACAGTATCTTCTTCGTAGTTACCAGCTCTAGTAGTCGACGTTTTGGCCTGCCTGGGAAAAGTTGCACATCCAGTTCTAGCTGTCTTGTTGTAAACGCAGAGGGCGCGCTCGCGATCGCGAAATATCGACGCTCGCGCTTGCTCCTCGATATTCGATATCATTCGCGATGCATCGAGGATGAGAAGATTAGTCCCGTTTCCACGACCTCACGTTTTAGAGTGGCTGAATGGCTAGTACATGGCGCCCTGAGATACTCAAAAACTCGATGCACGCAATTCGACAGTGTACATCAAAACGTGACATTTCAGCTTTCTTGGCCTACGAAGCTATGGGCACCCATTGGCATGGGTAGGCCTATGGTTCATAGAAAATCTAGGGAATTTACATTATTTGTAAAGAAAGAAATTATTGTAGCTCCACGTTTAGAGCCAATCAAAAGAAAAGTAGAAATACAAAGTGAATTAAAATGCCAATTTGTCATTCTCAGAAAACGATTTTGATAAAGATTTCTCAGTGATTTATTAAAAATATCTTGTTAATTGTAGAGGTTTGGCTTACAAATATTCAAAGAGCTCAGAATCTTTCCAATCTATTAATTGTAGACTAGATTCACACCGGGGTTAGAAAGGAACTTTACTGCGAGCATAGCCTGAGCTCAGAATTAAACCATGTAGCATAGGGATATATTCACATTTAAGTGATTATCAACACTCAATCTGTAGGCCTACATATTGCAGTAATGATCACAACTTTACATGCTCAGTCTCATGAAGGAGATATGAAAAATCGACCTAATCTAAACTCTATTTTATTGATTGTGATGTTACTCGCAATACTCCTCTATATCATTATGTACAGTCAATCTGGAGTAGGCCTGTAGGCCTACTTACTAAATCAATGAATTTCTCTTTCCCTCTCCCTGTTAATTCTTCTTCTTCTTCTTCTTCAATCCTTCTTTTCCTCCTCCTCCTATCCTTCTTCCTCTCTGTCGTCAGTGGGGGTGTGTGGCCCGGTGGGGGGGGGGGGGGGGGGGGGTGATCCGGAGGTAGTATAGACCCTGCCCCCTTGACAGTGGGTTTCTTTTTTGTACTTCTTTGTTTTGTTTAGGGGTTTCAGGGTTTAACCCCTCAACCGTTCTTTTTCTTGTTTGTTTGTTTGTTTGTTTGTATTTGTTTTTGTTTTTATTTTTTATTTTTGTTTTTTTTTGTTTTTTTTTTGTTTTTTGCTTGTCACCCGATTTTGGAAGAGAAGTGGCAGGAAAATTTTTGAAGAATTTTTTTTTTTTTCTTGTCATGACCCATCGTCGTTGGGTTAACCCCCCCCCCCCTTAGCAAAAAGCTCCCCCCCCCCCCCTTAGCAAAAAGCTAGATCCGCCCCTGATCGTCGTCATCTTTTAGCTGTGTCTACAATAACCCAATAACAGTAATTGTACATGAATTACTTTCCAGACGTCCCCACAAAAGGGAATTAAAGGCTTTATTTAGAGAGATATGAAACCTTGATGGTCCATTCGATGTACGTATGGGACATGGGGGACATATCCTTAGATTACTTCTGACTTGTAATACATGAATAGAGCAGGCGAGATTTTTTTTTTTTTTTTTTCATCTGCTTCCCTGCATGAGAATATCATATCTTTGACAGTGAATAGATCTTTAGAGTAAGATGGGTTTTCGTTTAAGAGCTTTTTTTCTTTAGATGTTCATATACAACTCTTCGTTCTATCAAGTGAGCTATGATTTCGCTATTGTGTGAATAGGCCAAATCTGTTATCTTTCCTTGCTATGAATAGTTATACTGATTGGATCATTAGCAATACGTCCTTTCGTAGAGTATCTTTTCAACATGCACTGCTATGCATAGGTGTACCCTTGAAAGTGCGTGAGACATTGCTAAGAAACACACCTAACTCCGCAAATTGGCACACATTGACCTTTCACGAATGGATGAGGCTCATACAGTACAGGATCTCTCGTAGGCTGCCCGCTAAATCGATAGGAGGATCAAGGAAGACGGTGAATGGATGTTGCGTGCGAATCGAGTGGTCGCCGGAGCCGTAGCGGGTAATGCACACACTAAACCGTGCTGTTAGCGCTTCCATACGTGCGCGCATTCCCACTGCATGCGCATGCACTCTCATCTTGTCGTCGATCCTCTAGCCGTCTCAACTTATAAACATTGAATTGCATGCATGAATTCACTATCTCGAACTACGGCGAAAGGACAGAGGAAAACATGGAATTCGGACTACTGGAATGGGGAAGAACGGACATTTTTCTTAGGAATGATGTCAGCAGACTGTCTCCCAACTTCTGAGCACAGATATTTTGTAACTGACAGGCGACATCTGTCATAACTCAACTGCTGGTAAGC
Source organism: Diadema setosum (assembly GCF_964275005.1). Lineage (NCBI taxonomy): Eukaryota > Metazoa > Echinodermata > Echinoidea > Diadematoida > Diadematidae > Diadema > Diadema setosum. The sequence continues at coordinate 39,063,627 of NC_092693.1, read as the reverse complement.
ATTCTGATTCAGCTAGTAGAACACTATTGATCTATTGATCTAGGCCTACCAGGCTACTGACTGTACTGTACTAGAGACTAAGTATGTACAACTCAACTGACCAAACGAGCGAGAGAAGTAAACTTTAAACGTTAGTGATAGCAAGGACCCTAACGCCCAACACAACGTTAGGCCTTTGAGATGAGAGCTGTCCAGTGTTAGATGTAACGTTAGCTGGTCTACAACTCACCTCCCTGTCTACAACGACAAGACTAGACCGGTAGCCAGAAGGCAGGTACAACAGAAGTAAATTATAACGTTAGATGTCTAGATTCATCAGTTCATAGAGTAATGTCTAATGATAGTGTTCATGGCATGGACCATGGTGTTAGAGGTACGGTAAATTTAAACATTTCTTTTTCGATCATACTTATCATACTAACCAGGTCTATTGATTGGAGGGTTCTCACAACAAAGTTATCACACTCAGGGCAAGGCATGCCTTTTGGCGTTAACAATAACATGGTTAATCTCCTGCGTTATCTATCTCGCAAACCCGGTGCATGTTGCACAATGTTGCATGTGTTAGCGTCAGTCACATACAGTAAATTTTACAACACATTGGGGCATTCTTCTCTTCTTGTTCAGTCTGCCTCCCTCAAAACTTGAAGATTCTTGCAAACTTACTTTGGATGTGTGTGTGTGTGTGAAACACAGTAATTGAGGTGCAGGTACAACAGGTGCATAGTGGAGGTTCCTGGACAACTCGACCGCGGGATAGCCCGACCCTGGGCATCTCGACCGGGTCAAGTTGTCTAGGGTTGGATCTGCGATTGGACAGTTCGACCCAACTTTACTCGTTACAGATTTTTACGGAATGAAACACATTTTTGTTACATGAATGGCATACATGTAGATTAGTCAAATGATGTACAGCTGTATAAAAAAAGTTACATTTTCTGTAACTATACACGGCCCAGTCGCTCTAAAACGCTGGCACACGGAGACGCCGGAGCATGGTGTCTGTTAGGGCTATATTTTCTGATGCTGTGAAGCAATATTTCATGATGTCTTCCCTGCTCTAAAAAGGCTGACTTCATAACTGTGCTGCAAACGCAGCTCGCTCCACCCGTAGAGCTGCATGAAAGCCAGCCCCGTGGCCTGGTATCCCGTTCACATCCCATTGTGCTGGTATCAGTGGGAGCCAGTGGCACCCTGAGCGCACCACGGTGTTACAACTGATTGAGTACAATTGCAAGCAAAGGCAATTACTTAGACAACATTTGTTTAATTTTCTCACTATAATGATTCCTCTGCACGTGGAAATGTCAACAAGGATAGAAAACACATGTACGTACATTGTATATGAAATATCTTTTTTTGTTTGTTTTACATACATATATTTCATGGAAACTTCTCAACTAATTTCACCTTACCATGCAGGCTGTTGTCACAAGAAAAAGTTCAGTTGCCGAGATTTTCAGAGCATGGAAATGCCATGAAACATTGCTTCGCAGCATTAGAAAATAAAAAGAAATTGCTTTTAGAAGTCAATAAAACCTTTTTTTATACATCACTACTAATCTTACTATTACTAATCTTTGCCATTTATGTGACAAATATATGTTTCATTCTGTAGAATTAAAATCTGTAACAAATAAAGTTGGGTTGAGTTGTCCAATGGCAAACCCGACCCTAAACAACTTGACCCGGTCGAGCTGTCCCGGGTTGGGCTATGCCGCGGTTGAGTTGTCCAACCCCCATAGTGGAGAGTACAAGAAATGTTAGATGTCTAGATCATACACGGTGCAAGTAATTGCTGGAGCTGTTGTTTGTGTTTAATGCTCTAGTTTCGGTTTGATGCCGGGCACATTGCCAAATGGCTATGTTAAGAACAGGTTCTAGTAGAAATATTTGGTAATTGTACACTGGATGCTAGTAGAAGCGCCACGTTATGGTTAATAGTGAGAAACAGCTTTGTCACAGTGAAATTTTAGTCGGTGTATTAATATTAAACATTGTGCCGCTTTTCTTTTTTAAAGCTTTTATGGTGGCTGTGATTACATGGCAATTGCAGTCTTCATCCCGAAGTTCATGGTGAATACAGATCGCCGTTGGCATACTACACTTTGTATCTAGACTGAAACTTGCAGCGAAAGATCAGTCTGCATAGAGTCTACAGTTGTATATCGTCAGGGTTATGTTCTGAGGAGACTACGTCTGGCTTTACGGAATCACGGAATCCCTCTCTCCTGTACTACACAGACTGAAGGCATTCATGCCTGATACTGGGTGGGGGGGGGGGGATAGGGATGCTCTACCCACAGAAACCAAAGTGATTGGCTAACGGATGCATTTGCTGATGATCAATTATTATCAGTGTGCTATTACGTAGCATGCTATGAGCATGCTGACAAGCTGGTAGCTGTGTCTTTTTCCATGAAAATTCCACATAAATCTTCGATATTTCAAACAGCTGGTGAGTGCAGTATTTAACGTACATCATGTTGATTGTGTACTATTTACATTTAAATTTGCTGATCTAGGACTGTTTACGTGTAGATGTAAATGAAGAGGGTGAGGTACCTCACCCTTTTCGTCCGTAGAAGCATCTTCCCATAGTGGTGTCTATTAGTATGAGAGGCTTGTCTGTCTCGAAAGAAAGTCATCAAAGTAAAAAAAAAAAGTATAGAACTACTCCGAACAGATAGATTTTTCTATCCATGTACAATGTATTATACTTGTGTGCATGCCATCATGTGCCCAGATGAATAGTGCTTACTCACTAGAAATTGTACAATGCTGTGCGCATCTAAAAAATACCAAAACAAAACAGAAGAGGCTCAACAAAACTTTAACCAGCTTCTTGAAAGTTTGGCACTCTGATGCTTGTGGCATCCATATGAATGATTGTATTTTGCTTATTGGGCAAGAAAGCTAGTGACCAACCTCAGCAAGGAAAAGGCTGATATTTAGGGAAAGGAAGCACAGATCAGGAGGAAAAAAAAAGATAAAAAAGGAAAAAACAAACAAATAGAAAACCAAAAAGGTTAAAGAACTCATTCCAGTCTTCCATGAGTTAATAATTCAATATATTTCTTAATCATTCATTTTCACATCTTACCAATGTATGCAAAACTGAGAAACCTGCTTCCTTTCACATCTGTCATCAATGTGTTATTCATCATTCATATCATTGGAAATGAAAACAAACAGGTTGTTACTTCTCCAAGAGAGATATTTTTGTGGAAGAACACAATGAACAACTTCATATTTGTAAGGAGTGAACACAATGGACAATGTATGTGCTTACAAAACTTGGAAGGAAGGGAATTCTGACATGCTTTACAAAGATCCCCATTTCTCTGTGAGCACTGAAGCAAACTGAATGTGGTTTTCTGCAATATGTGCAGTGTATGTCATGTTACGTACACATGTCCACCCTGATATTGCATGTTGATTGATTCACTATTATTAAGTTATTGTTTTAGAAAGTCCAATTTCATATATATACATATATATATATATATATATATATATATACATATATATATATATATATATATATATATATATATACAGCTGTATATATAAATATATATATATTTTTTTTTTATCTTTTAAATATTTTTTTAGAGGGGAGGGGGACATTATATTTACATGTACATAGTGCAAGAACATGGAGGCAAAAGTCAAGCTGCACAGTAAAGAAAATACAGTGTGGTTAAAGGACAAGTTTACCCAAATATAAGTGTGGGTTGAGTGAATGCAGTAATACTAATATCATTAGAACATATTACAGTGAAAGTTTGAGAAGAATCAGACAATCTGTTCAAAAGTTATGAATTTTTAAAGTTTCTGTGCCGCCATCGCTGGATGAGAAGACTACTGCAGTTTGTGATATCAACAGTATAAAGAAAATATAAAGAGAATTCAACACATTTTCATACTTCTATCAAAATCAAAGAGCGCTTTATTTACCTCTTTCAGAAAGCATCGGAGACATTGTTACGAAATTGTACCCTTAATATGTGTCAGTAACAAGTTTAGGGAGTGTGTACTTTTCATTATAAAAATTCAAAAAAAAATTGTGGAATTCTCTCTATATTTTTCTGTCATAATCATTGAACATACATGACATCACAAACAGTAGTGGTCTGTTCATCCAGCAATGGCTGCTCAGGAACTTTAAAAATTCATAACTTTTGAGCAGATTGTCAGGTTTTCCTGGAAGGTTCACTGATGTGTTCCTTTTGATATTGCTGCATTCACTCAATCCACACAGACAATTGTACACATATGTATGTTTGGGTGAACTTGCCCATCAAGTACAGCTTTTTTGCCTTGTGTGTACAAATGGGTCATTCTGAGTTAGATGTGAAGTGTTGCAACACCATATCCTCTGTCATAGAAAAAGAAAGCTACTCAATTCATCAAACTGCTAGGAAATATGTAGCAACAAATCAATCAAAATTACCCCCTTTTTTAAAGTATGATGTCATGCAGTCTTTCTGAATTTCCTCGATGTTTGATGTCAAGATCCATTTGCTAGCAGAGTGTATCCTTTGTCAAATCACAAGCGTATTATTTTTATTATGTTTTAATTATCTGTTACTGCTTGGGCCACATCTTCCACTTCACAGAAGATGGAATATTTAGAGCTTGTCCTGTAAGGCAAATATTTCATTTTAATACCATAGATTTGAAGATGTAGGTATTTACCACATTGTGGAGTCATTTTTCATGCTGCAATGCCCTCATTTCCTTTTAAGACATCGGCAGTGGTCACTACTCATAACATTTTGTGATTTCTCATGACCACTTCAAACCCAACCAGCAGAAGGAATTATATTCCCATTGTCATACATTGACATTTTCAGCAATGGGAGTAGCAATGTCACACATGGCTGCACATTTTCCAAGAAGTTACTGCAAGTCCAGTACGTGATGACACTGTAAGTGTAATCCTGTGTGACAGTATATGCCACGTACCAGTACTGTCAAGTGTGTGATTGTTTCCCATTGTAAGTAAAAGCTTCAGAAGTGTTGGACAGCATATTTCTCCAGAATTTTTATTTCAAGGTTTTGTGTTTCAGATATATCTCAACATACTGATCCATAGTTATTGCAAATTACCCCCAAAGAAATCTTATGCCTTTGCATCAAGCAGCTTGTGTCTTATATGCTCTCAGCAGTTGATGAAAATAAAAGGAGACTTGAATTTTTCCATGACTATCATAGCCAGATTAAGTTTATTCTCTTCTGCTTAGTACAGGTAATTTTCTCTCTGTAGATATGAGGTTTATTTATTGTAAATATTCAGGTTTTTATGCATGAATATGATGTTACATTGGACTAATGATTTACGCTCTCCCAAGTTGAAACAACTTTACGATGGTGAAAGTAATTTAATTTCATACTGCTGAAATCAGTATGCTGAGCTCATGCTTCTCACGCAGAAAATGATAAATAATCTACAGACTGAATGTGATTAGATATAAGAAGGACTCACTGGAATAGTGTTTTTCTTGAAGGTCCTGCATTTGACTCAATTGGTAAGAGGAAAGATCATTATGTGTAATCATCTTCTCTTCCCAGAAACTTCAACTCTGTTGGCTTTGCTGGGGTTTCCGTGACCTCAATGCTTGACTACCCTAGATGATTTTCTGACATGCTTATCACACTAAGACTGTACTATGTTTCTCTTTTAGATTGAGTGTGTTATTGATGGTACACGTAGATAGACATCCAGGGGCTTTGGGTGATACATTTTGTTTTTGATTACGTATAGTTCATTAGGCTTGCTGTGTGTATCAAGCTGTGTATCAGGCTTTCTTTTGTATAAATAATACAAACTCTTTGTTTATTAGGGCCACTGTTCACACCACCCAGTCTTGCCTGTGCTCTTGGCAGTAAGGATATTAGATTTAGAAGCTCACTAATATGCATTGTATGATCTGATAAACCTATGTAGGATGTACCTCCCCTGCCACATTGAGAAGACAGCTTTAGAATCACTCATTCACAGTAGGGTGGAATATATGCCCATATTACAGGCACCTGATGACAACCTGCGTATCTGCCTTTTCTCTCTCTTTTTTTTAGATAGTTGAACTTTGCCATGAGATTCAACTTTTTTTTTTACTAGAGGTGACTTTTCTATGAAATTTGCACATTCATTGTACTAACTGTACAGTAAATGAAGGCTGTTGTGCTCATAACTTTTTTTCTTTTTCTTTTTTACGTCTTAGTGTGACTGAGTACTTTCTGTTGGAGGAATGTTGGGCACATCTTTGTAAAAAGAATTTAAAAAATGAAGAGTGGACATACAAAACAAGCACTGTATTTAAGAATGATTATTCTGAGCATGACCATCTAGCAACAGTACATGTACAATTGTATGTGCATCCATATACACATCTTGTCCTTGGCTCAGAAATGTGTGGCACATTCCAAACAAAATGACAAGGATAAACCGTTTTGTCTCGCAATGAGCACATAAAGTGCCACAATGGACTTCTTGGAAGTTTATAAAGTGGGAGTATTTTCAATGATGAAAATATTTTGTGAGACTGAAGGTAGAACTGTGTGTCAACGACACATTTTTTTTTCTTTCAGATTACTTTATCCTGTTACATGTATGTGCTGCATGCAATGTTTTGTTTCATATCACTGTTGGCAACATGCGAGTTGTGACTTAAAATGCACAATTCATGTTCTATATTACAGTGCATGTTATACCAACATAAGTGCTTACACAGCAGTGAAATCCGTAGGTCTGTACAATGCATAAGCTTCAATTTGACGAAATTCTTCCGTTGTGTTTGTGGGGTTTTTGCTTTTTGTTTTTGTTTTTGTTTTGTTTTATGCAATTGATTCACAAATTGTCCTACTATAGGACAATTTGTCAGTCAGTTGCAAAATGTATAAGCTTTCATTCATTGTTTTCAAACCAGTGTTTACTGAGTAAGCTTTACATAAGTGTGCATTCTGTTCACACACAAAAAAAGAAGATTAAGAAATTATTTTCAAAGTGGGTCTAATTAGTGAGAGGTGTTCAACATACTGTACCTCCTCCCCCTCCCCCCCCCCTCCACCTGCTGTACAACCTTTGAAAAAAAAAGTGAAGATAAATTTATGTATGACTTTGAAATGCAGCTCTCTTCATTACTAAACTTCTGATTGCATTGATAAAATAGTGCTTGAGCAGATGCAGTTC